>NC_056729.1:159019197-159034197 GCF_019279795.1 Protopterus annectens | reverse complement strand
CAACACCTCTTACAACAGGACTTGCAAACACAGGCCAACTACATATTTGTATAAGGTTCCAGACCTACAGACAGTGTGAGTATTGTTAAATGCATTGAATACCGCTAGTTTTACAGGGCTTGTGTGTACATACTAGTTTTGCATGGAATGCAGTCTGTCTGCATAGGTCTCAACTATGGGCCTATTCACATGATGGCCAGAGGATTGGCTGCTATGTTTTGTCTGTTCACCACACAGGTCTTGTCTCTGATATATCAGTGGCATTCTCTCTGTTGAGTGCTATCAGTACATGGCTACATCAATTTGTGTTTCTGACTTCATATTCCTGAGTAAGGGTATGTTGCAACTAGTCCTGTAACACCAGCAACTTTCACAGTGTATAACAGCAATATTGCAATTATGGCACTGCATTCCAACATCTATCCTCCATCTATATACCAGGCTTTATCCATATGTCATGCAGTAAGAGGATGTTAAGTAGTGACCTATCTTTATTTAGTGCTAGCATTCCTGCTGTCATTCCAGTGATGTTGTGGACTCCCACACAAATTGTGGGGTAGGGTCCATATATATGAGGGCTACAACTGGGCAAAACATGTGTGACCATGTACAGCCCAGAGGTCACTGTATGTAACACTGTTATATGACCTTGTAAGTCATTCTATGAGGGAGGGCTGTGCACTGTTTTTAACCTAGGCTGTTACAACATGTGTGGATATCAGTAGTAAGACACATGAAGGTTTATGGCTGTACATTTTCATGCATTTCACCATGGGACCAGTGGTGGGCTAGTGCTTACTGTCTTACAGACAGTTCTGTTTGTTAGTGAGATAGCAATGTTTTATCTTAAGCATTGTTATGTAACAGACGCATTTTCATTGTGACAACTTAATTATTTTCCCCCTAGGGGTTGAGTACAGAGTGTAATTGGAGGCTGCTGAGCTACATCTGTGATTAATAAGTGTTGATTGATTCATATCTTCAAGGCAAGTGTTTTTTTACTGTTGTACTACTTGAAGGCCTTAGCCTGGACAGCAAGATATGTTATGCTTTAAGATTACTGTGTCAAATGTTTTGTTTGAAAGTTGCATTATCGGTTATTATGTATTTCAAACACCTAACTGCTAGATGAAATGGCATATACAACTGAAATAGTACACAAATAAATATTTCTATGTTTGCAAACGTGTGTGGTTTCATGTCCTTTGGCTTGTCTGTGGGTATATGTTTCAGGCAATAATTGTCTTTTGTATGAAAGAATCAAACACTGGCCATTTTAAAAGGTGGTAACTGTAGGAATACTGGTTGTTCGATATGCTGTGCACCCCCTAAATATATCCCCTGGATTCATCAAGCTCTGCATGGCATTCAGGAATAGTGCAGGTGCTGCTGGAAGTGATATGGCCACCGTGTGATCCAGGAATAAGCTTCAGGGAAGTGCATGAGCACTCCTACACTATTCCTGCACTGACATAGGTCCTGTATGCAAATTACCCCATTTGCAGGTGAAAACCATTCAAATGAGGTGAATTTGCAATCCAGGAAGCTGTCAGCTGGCTGTGCAGTACTTGTGTAGTCTGCAGAAATGTACTTGGTTAGTAACTGAGCACATTTCTGCAAACTACAGAACAGAGCCATGACAGCTCCAAATAAAGGGTGTATATTATGTTGAAAGCATGTCAGTGGCCAAATATATAGCCATTGGCATGGAAAACAGCTGCCAAAATAAAAAAAATAACTTTTATTTGTTTTAGCCGATTTCAGCTGTTTAAGCGTAGGGCAGCGTTGGGCAAACAGGATCTGGATGAAAATAAAAAAAAAAAAAAAAAAAAAAAAAAAAAATAAGCATTGTATCCAAAATCACTATTTTGCCATTATTCTCAATGGCAGGCAGAAGACAACATGGCCAGTGAATAGTGGTTGCTAAGGGGGAAGGCTCAGTGTGGCCAATCCTATGGAAATGAGGGAAATTATACTGAATCCCAGATTCTCCCTCATGGCTAGTCTGCACCCAAATGTTTCGGTGCAGGAAGAGTATGGTGCAATCCTAAGAGCTAGCTGACATCATAGAGGGGTGTGTCAGGCATACTGTAAGTCTATTGGAGCCCTGTGACTCGAGTTTACCCTGAGCTTAGCAGAGCTAAGCAAGGGTGTATGTCTGAAGCTGCCTAGCACTCTTTACATTGCCTAAGCAGGTGTGCATGCCACGGCCTGGTTTTAAAGGGAAAAAAAAGTAAACCAGGAAATAGCAGCTCTGTGCACATCTGAGCACTGTGTTTGTGCAGCGTGCCCCTGGGCTTAAACAGGAAGACAATGGGAAGGGAAAGCAGCAGTAGGAAGGTAATCAAGGAGAACTAGCAGAGCTGGCAGGTGAAATGTATCAGGATCAGCCAATTACACAGGCAGCAGACCAGCTCAACCCAGCACACCACTATAAAATATGCAAACACCTTTCCCTCTGGTTTTTCCCACATAATCTACACCACCGGTGTATACAAGTGGGGAAATTTTACCAAACAAAAGAAACAAAATGATAGGGGCTGCAGCAGCTATCATAAATCAACATGTGGAAGAGGCTGAGGGTGGTGAGGATGAGAATACTGTCGACCAACTCACAGTGAGGAGAAGAAGAGTGTACAGATCCAGGGTAACCTACCAGGGGCTACATGAACTAGAGATAGTGGAGCACTATAGGGTGGACAGGGACCCTCTACAGAAAATTGTTGAGCTGTGCTGGCCACACCTCACACACAGAACCAACAGAGGGGAACCCATCCCAGTGGATACCAACGTATGTGTAGGCCTAAGAATATTAGCCACAGGTACCTTCCAAAGGCCAACTAGGGATATCAAGGGATATCATGGGGATCTCACAGGCATCAGCATCCAGGGTACTCCACCAGTTCCTGGATGCCATGTCAGCATATGCCGGTGAGCACATATATTTCCACAACACCCATGAGGCATTGGCCAGCAATATGCATCTCTTCCACTAAATAACAGAAAACCCTGAGGTAGTGGGTGCTATAGACTGCATGCACATATGCATCAAAGCACCACCCGGTGAGTGGGGTAGGGTCTAAATCAATCACAAGGACTTCCCCTACATCAATTGTCAGGTCATGTGTGATGCCCAGGGCATTATAATGAATGTGTGTGCTGGCTGCCCTAGAAGCTATGACGACTCCCACATCTGGCATCTGAAGCAGCTGTACCAGAGATTTGGCAATGGGGACATCACTTACAGTCACCTAGTGGGGGATGCTGGTTACACACTGGAGCTATGGCTGATGACACCCATCAGAAATGCACACACACCAGACCTATGGCTGATGACACCCATCAGAAATGCACACACACCTGAACAAGAACTCTATAATGAGGCACACACACAGACTAGAATCATAATAGAGCATGCGTTTGGGATGCTCAAGTCACAGTTCTGGTGCCTGGACACATCTGGTGGAGCCTTGCAGTACTCACCAGCTACATGTACCCAAATTGTCATTGTTTGTGCCATGCTGCACAATATGATCCTGCGGAAACAGCTGCAGCAGGAACAGCATGGGGCAAGGCCACACAGCCCTGCACCATTGCCAAGGCCTACACAGGCACAGAGTGACTCGGAGGAGGATCAACCTGAGCCTGCTCCAGTTGGCAGACTTAGGCATGCCCAGGCCTTGACAGAGGCAATGCATAGCACATACACTGACACGGTAGGGACCCAGGGAATGACACCTCTCTCTGACTTGCACATACAGTAAAAGGGATGCCAAACATGACACTACCTGTGCTTAACCATGTATAGAGAGTGTACTATGTGCATCTGACATAGTCAGCCCTCCAGCACCATCCTCAATACTGGCACAGCCACAAGGTAAGTCACTCTTCCTACCTATTGCTGAATGGAGTAGTATGTGTTTTTACTTGTATCTGTGGTATGGATGTGAGCATGCAAGGGAATCGGGTGTCTAAATGGGATGCCACCTATAGTGGCAGCATTAGGTCTGTAACACATACTGGTGTCACCATAGTAGCCAGTACTAGACAAGGTGATAAAACACATTGCAGGAAATGTGCTGGGCCACATGCATGTCCATAGGACACACACATGCCAATCAGGTAGGCTCACATACCCAACAACAGTCTCAGCCAGCAGGACAGGTGTAGACAAACACAAACAAACACTGTGCTAAGGCCTCTGATTGGTGGCTATGGAGAACATCCCCCCCGACATACACAGACAGACTACAACAGGTCAGGCAGTGGGATGTTAGTTCTGAAGGGTAATAAGCCAGAAACTGCAATGTAGGTCAATCAAACCTAAGACCTGTAGTACACTGATATGCCTCTAGTCAGCATGATAGGTTAGAATACAGAATGAAATGGAATACGTGAAATACCAGTACAGTCATAGCAAATGTGTACAAGTGTCAGGTGTGCCCCCCATCCTAAGTATAAATGTAATAATAGTCAGGTGTGCCCCCCCAATCCCATGTAGAAATGTAGTAAAGTCAGGTGTGCCCCCCAATCCTATGTAGAAATGTAGTAGCAGTCAGGTGTGCCCCCAATCCCATGTAGAAATGTAGTAATAGTCAGGTGTGCCCCCCAATCCTATGTAGAAATGTAGTAACAGTCAGGTGTGCACCCCAATCCTATGTAGAAATGTAGTAACAGTCAGATGTGCCCCCCAATCCTATGAAGAAAAGTAGTAACAATCAGGTGTGCCCCCCAATCCTATGTAGAAATGTAGTAACAGTCAGGTGTGTCCCCCCAATCCTGTGTAGAAACGTAGTGACAGTCAGGTGTGCCCCCCAGTCCTATGTAGAAATGTAGTAACAGGCTTCTGGTTTAAAAGCCCACGTTTGTGCTTGTCTCCATCTTTCCTGTAATTAGTCTAGTCCAGATGCAAATTTGCTGTATCCAGGACTGCTTGTAAGCTTCTGAGCCCTGCAAGCCTTTCTGTGTTGGAGGGAAGCATTCTACCTTATCATTGTGAGTGGTAAGCACTAGGTAGCCTATCTATCACAAGATCCAGGTACAGATTCTTAGTTTTAGCACTTAAATTTGCTTATTCGTGCTCAGCACTTGTTCAAAACTTGTTGTTAGCACTAAATAAGCTACAAATGACTACAACACTCAACCTTCTTCTTTACCTAGAGGAAAACAGTTTTTGTACTAACTTTCCTTACTTGCTTAGAGAAAAACAGCTCTTAAACTCACTTTCCTCACTTGTCTAGAGGAAAGTAGTTTTTTACTCAGGCATGTCCAAGGGTCAGCTCCCAGTCATCTCTCCTGTCTATCAGATGAATCTGTGTATCTTGGGGCAATGTAGCAATTGCCTCATGTACGCAGACAACCCTCTCCTCCTACCAGCCAACACCAAAACCTGTGAGAGATGCATTTATCTAGCCAAACTAGAGGTAAAGCTCTCTCCAACCAAGACTGAACTTGACAGTCAAGAGGAGAAGGTAAACACTTGCACCACACCACACTCATCACATAGTCCCAATAAACCTACACCACCAAAATCCACACATAGAAACACAAAAACATTCGCGGAGGCTCTCAGTAATGATCTGCTCAAGCAACAGAGACCTCCAAAGCAGAAAGACAAGCAACCTCCACCCCAAACACAACCCAAATTACACATAGCCCACAGACTCAGTGTGCCAATAAACCACAGCCCATAAGGCAAAACAATGTACTCAACACACTAGTCATAGGTGACTCTGATGTCAGGCACATGATGTCTCATTCACCAGGCTAAACAAGGAGAAGATTACTGTCAACTGCCTGTCAGGTGCCAGGATCTGCTACATAACCCATGCACTCAGGTCACTCCACAACAAGTACAAATATGACTCTGCCATTGTCCATGTTGGTGTGAATGACCTGAGACGTACCTCGCTGGACTACAGGAAAAGAAACATGGAAGAGCTCTCCAACCTTGTATCTCAGGCAGGTATGACCCTAGCCCTGAGTAACATTCTGCCATCACCCAGAATGATACTGCAGTACAAGAACAAAATGATTGACTTCAACAATTGGCTAAGCTTCTGGTGTCATTCTAAGGGGATCCAGTATCTGTCTGCCTGGGACGACATGGTCGACAGACCACGATGCTTTGCCAGAGATGGCCTGCACCTGTCGCACCTAGGATTCTGGATACTGGCTAAGGGTCTTGCCGGCCCTATAATGCCTATTTTAGGCAAGGTTCAAATAAAAAATTCACCAGTGTAACAGGAACAGGCAAGCAAAAACTGAGGGTAATGCTACTCAATGCTAGAAGTCTAAATCTCAAAATGCACTCACTCGAGGCACTCTTTAAAATGGAGAACATTGATATCTGTTCAGTGACTGAGACCTGGTTCAAGGCCCTAGAGAGCACCCCTGCATTACCAGGCTATAGCTCATACCACACTTTTTGGACATCTAACCTGGACCAGAGCACCAAAGGTGGAGGTGTATCCATATTCTTTAAGGATATCCACACCTCCAGGCTGGTTGCACAGCATAATGCATCCGAGGTTATCCAAGTGCAACCAACTCTGGGCAAAACTACAATCCAAATCATAGCTTGCTACAGATCCCACACCATGCCCCAGGATTTCCAATCCTCTTTTCTTGATACACTGTCAAATATTAGGGTTTAACCAAACACCCTAATAATGGGTGAGTTGAACTACCCCACCATTAACTGAGAAAACTACTCATGTACCAACTCCTTTGCTCAACGCTTTCTGGAATTCATAAATTCCAATGCCCTGGATCAACTTATCCACACCCCCACCAGGGGAAATATCCTAGACCTAGTCATTACCAACATGAGTGACCAGTGTTCCACACCTGAAATCAACTCCTCATTGGTTAGATCCAACCATAAGCTAATCACCCTAGATATCCGCATCCTGCCTCCACCCACCATTAAGGAAATCATGGTAAAAAATTTCTCCAAAGCCAACTTCATGCTTCGTAAGACAGAAGTGGTGAACTTCATGACACCATGCAGATGAACAATACAGTTACGACTGCTGAATCCTACACAAATGCAATCTATAAGCATTTACATGAGTGCATGAATCATGCTATCCCAAACAGAAATAAGATGCTATCCTCCAAAAAAAGGAAGCCAATCTGGTGGTCCCCTGCCATAAACAAACTCTACAAAAGAAGGAAGAAACTGTTGCAAAAGAGAGTAAAATCCCATGAGTGTAGGAGTTCCCTGGTCAGCCTCAGTAAGAACCTGAGATTCCTTATAAGAGCCTCCAAAGCTAGCTACGAAAACAAAATCACCACTGATTTTAAGGGCAACCACAAAGCATTCTATACCTATGTCATGAATCTCAATGGCAACACCCAGATCTGATCTGAGTTACAGCACAATATCACGAAAATTGCAGAACCAACTGATATTGCCAACAACCTGGCAGATAGGTTCAGTGCTAACTTTACCACCCCTCACCCCATAAAGGGCCCATATCTATACAGGGAAATGCAGAGTCCCTGTAATCGTAGCTAGGCAGGTAAAAGCTGCACTCTCTAAATCCAAAAAAACAGCATCCATGGGTCCTGACAACATCCCAGGCTGCGTTTTACATGAACTTCAGAATGAACTAGCTCCCCACCTAAGCACAATGTTCAATCACAGTCTCTTGTCAGGCTTTGTGCCCACTGAATGGTACACATCAACAGTTATCCAACTCCACAAAAGGGGAGCCACCACTGATCCTGGGAACTATTGCCCTATTAGCCTGAAGAGCCTGGTCTGCAAGGCCATGGAATGTATCATCATGGAACTCATAAACAAAGACATTGGTAACTTCCAAACTCTGGACCCCTCCCAGTTTAGGTTCATAGGTTCATAGGTAGGTAATAGGCTGTCTGCCCGAAGGCATTTATAATCCTAGCCAGAATGTGTTGGTTTTCGCCACCCCCTTAGATTAGTTCCCTGTCCCTCTGTCCAGCAGAGCCACTGAAGTGATCCCCGGGGTAAACTTTGTGTTTCCCATCCACTCATCAAGGTTTCTCTTGAAGAGTGTTAGTGAGGAGCTCTGCCTAATGTAGATTGGAATCTTGTTCCAAAGCATGGGAAGTCTCTGGGACAGGAATCTATCCCTCCAGCACATCCTATTTATTGTTGTGGTGAGGTTTAGATCCCTAAGTGTGTGGCTCGAGGGGATATGTTTTTCTTTAGGTGGAGCATGTCTATCAATTCTGAGTTGGACATGGCCTTGTATGTCTGGCAGAGATCACCTATGAGCAGGCGGTATGCAACCGAGTATAGCTGGTGTTTCTTCAGTCGAGCTTCAGGGGGCATCTGTTTGAGGCCAGTGATCCCCTTGGTGAGGTACTTCTGTGGTCTTTCCAGCTGTTGCAGGTGCCTTGTAAGGTACATCCCAAATGGGGCGTTGTACTCTAAGATGGGTCTGAAGAGTGATGAGTAGAGGGGCACAATGACCACTTTTGATCTGGATGTGAACCCTTTTGTAATTAGGTGGGCCATGTAGAAGGATTTTCTAACCACTTTGGCGATGTGATTATCAAAGGAGAGAGTACTATCTACTTGAGTCCTCAGATCCCTTATTACATCTTCTGTATTTAGGGGACTACCACCTATGTGGCAGTTTGTGGGTACTTTGTTTTTTCCAAAGGGGATAACTGTGCACTTTTTGGCATTTAGCTTAAGGCCATGATTTTGACACCAGGTGTCTGTCTCAGTGAGACCCTTTTGGAGGATGTCTGTGTCAGCTGGAGAGTCAATTATAGCCCCTAGTTTGCAGTTGTCTGTGAACTTGGTCAGCCATAGTCCTCCTGTGCTTGACTGTACCTCTGAGAAGTATATGCCAAACAGGAGGGGTCCTAGGACTGAGCCCTGGGGAACGCCACTTGTAACCGGTTTAGAGTCGGACCTAGCTCTCGCAACTCTCACCATGTGGGTTCTGTCCGTGAGCCAGTTGGCAACCCATATTGTAGCGTAGGGGTTTAGGTTCAGGCTGGTGAGCTTGTCTATAATACCAGAATGGGGAATGGTGTTGAAGGCCTTTACGAGGTCTAGGTAGGCTGTGTGTACCACCTTTCCCTCGTCAATAACCTTGATAACTGTCTCAAAAAAGTCCACCAGGTTTAGGAAGCATGATCTACCCTTAACAAAGCCGAACTGGGTAGGGTCCAGTGTTTGGAGGTTCCCAATGTCTCTGTTAATGAGTTCCATGATGATGTTGTCCATAGCCTTGCAGACCAAGCTAGTCAGGCTTATAGGGCGATAGTTCCTAGGGGTCTGTTGTGGCTCCAGCTTTGTGGAGTGGAATAGCTGTTGCTGTGCGCCACTCTATGGGTATGTAGCCTGTGGAGAGGCTGAGTTTGAACAATGTGTTTAGGTGAGGGGTTAGTTCATCTTTGAGTTTGTGTAGGATGTAGCCTAGGACACTATCTGGTACCATTGAGGGTGTGTTTTTGGCTTTGGAGAGGGCTGTTTTAACCTGAGTGTCTGTGATTTTAGGGGCTCTACATTCTTCTGGTATAGTTATGGACTCTTTTGGGGGTGAGAGGGGGGTGAAGTTTGCACTGAACCAGTCTGACAGGATGTTGGCAATATCGGTTGGTTCAGCATATTTTGTGCCATTCTGCACTAATGCAGAGCAGATCTGAGCATTGCCACTTAGATTCTTGACATAGCTAAATAATGCCTTGTGGTTATCTTTGGAGTATGGGTTTGTGTTTGTGAAAGGCAGATCATGTCTTCTGAACCTGATCGACTTCTTTGAGGCAGTCACCAAAGCCGTAGACGAGGGTAAGGTGGTTCACACAGCCTATCTTGACCTTGCCAAGGCTTTCGATGCCATCCCCCATTCCGGAATTTTTGCTAAGCTCACTAAACTAGGTATAAATCCCTACATCACAAGATGGGTTGACAACTGGCTTACTGACAGAACCCACACTGTAAAAGTTGCAGTCTTCAAATATGACTTCAAACCACTGACAAGTGGAGTACCACAGGGTTCAGTCCTGGGACGTCTCCTGTTTGTTATCTACTTCTCTGAAGTACAGGCTAACAGAGAAGGCCTCTGGCTAATGAAGTTCACAGATGACTGCAAACTAGGAGCCATACTCGAGTCTCCAAATGATGTGGACATCCAACAGAAGGGCCTCACTGAGACAGATGCCTGGTGTCAAAGGCATAGCCTCAAGCTCAATGCCAAAAGGTGCATTGTCATCCCTTTTGGTAAAAACTCTGTACCCATGAACTACCATATAAACGGAAGTCTACTTAATGCCGAATGTGTGATAAGAGACCTTGGGACCCAGGTGGACAGTAGTCTCTCCTTTGATAATCACATCACCACAGTAGTCAGGAAATCCTTCTATGTGGCACACCTCATCACAAAAGGGATTTCATCCAGGAAAAAATAAGTCATTGTTCCCCTCTACTCTGCACTCATTAGACCCATTATAGAGTACAACACCCCTTTTGGAATGTACCTCACAAGATATCTGCAGCAGTTGGAAAGGATACAGAAGTACCTCACAAAGAGGATTACTGGCCTCAAACAGATGCCCTACACTGACCATCTCAAAAAACTCCAGCTTTACTCTGTAGCATATTGCCTACTCCAAGGAGATGTCTGCCTAACATATAAAGCTATGTTAAACCCAGAGCTTTTGGACATGCTACACCTAAAGAAATCCCAATCCCTCTGAGCTACATTCTCTAGGGACATAAACCTTGTCACCACAATGAACAGGACATGCTGGAGGGATAGATTCCTGCCCCAGAGACTTCCTATACTCTAGAACAAGCTACTCATCTATGTCAAGCAAAGTTCCTCATTAGCTCTCTTCAAGAAAAATCTTGATGAGTGGATGGGAAATAGGAACTACACCCCGGGGATCACTTCTGTGGCTCTGCTTGACAGGGGTATAAGAAATTAACTTTCTTGGGTGGCGTAAGCCAGGGAACCTTGTTGGCTAGACTTACTTAGGCTCTTGGGCCAATAGCCTAGTACCTACCCATGAACCGATGAACCTATGAACAGTCAGGTATGCCCACCCAATCCTATGTAGAAATGTAGTAACAGTCAGGTGTGCCCTCCCAATCCTATGTAGAAATGCAGTAACAGTCATTTGTGCCCCCCCACCCAATCCTATGTAGAAATGTAGTAACATGTATGTGTAGATATAATAATAGTATAGCACAGATTGCCTGAGCTGGACAAGGTAGCAGGATAGATTGTAGCATGTGTACAATATGCAGGTCTGTGTGTGTTGATTGTTGTGTGTCATATATTGTGTGGGAGGGGTCAGTATGTATGCATGGTGAGGTCTGTCCTGATGGCCATTGCCCAGTACTGCCAATGACAGGGCCAAGTTTTCACAACTGCAGTGCCAAACACAATGCTTCCCAGCAAAACACATTCCAGCAGTAAGCCATAGTAAATGTTTGGAAGTAACATGTGTCACCATCTGAAAGATGGCCATGGCATGAATGTCGGCCCAGACATACAAGCAGTACACAGGGGGAATTATCCCAGACAGATAGTGTATAATATGTAACTGTCAAATGGACACACCCTTGGAATTGTACATACAGGTTTGCAGCACATTATTTGAGCTTGTAGTTGGGAATACTGATTTTGTCTGGCCAAACCCTGACAGATCACAAAGGTCATAGGAAAAAAGTATTGAGAAACAGCTGATGTCCCTGCACAAGCCAGCATAAGTGGAATGCCCCATGCATATCTGTGAGTCAGATGCAAGTAGTGCCCATAGCACACATGCACCCAGCTCACCCCATCACCACCCACAGGTACCTGTCCGGTCTTATCCCTGTTGTTGGGAATGGGTACAATATGACCCTTACCTCTGTATGGCAATAGCAAAAGAATGCAGCATGCAGAACAGGTGTCCCATGCAGATGTGTCCCTAGCTGTAAGCAGCACCCTGCCAACATCCACATCACTGGTTCAATAATGACAGAAAGTATTGGCATGAACACCTTGCACACCTACCCTGTCACCCCAAGGGAATATAGTGTTTTGCAGTCTGGGACTGTAGGAGTGAAAGAATGCAATGGCCTGCTACAGCTGGACTGCATCACTACCAAATGGCCTGCAGTCCATGCAAAATGCTTGTGTCTCACCCGTACTGCCAATGTATGTTATGTCATGGACTCCCAAATAACAACATAACACAGTCCTCAGAACCCAAATGCAAGGCCATGTGGACAAATCACAGTAACATGTCCACCATGTCCTACTGCATGGACTGTGGACCAACACCAAATTACTGCTGGGATGAGGTGATAACTATAGGGAACATATCAGATAATGTTTGCATACTATATGGAAGAGGATAGAATAATAGGGGGGATGGGAGCATGTGCAGCATGGAGTGTGTGAAGTCCGAAACTCAGCCATGTGCACATACTATCCCTGGCTGCAAACACAAGAATGGGTGGCTACAAACCTGCTTGTAAACCACAATGTGAAATGGTTATGTCCAGAATTATGACCCCTGCCTCTGGGTAACCTGTGTGAATCTGTACAGCTGTGAGGTATGGCCACAGCAGATTATGGCCATACTGTCATGTGGATGGATGTGCAAGCATGGGATCCTCTGCCACCATTGTACCAAGGTGTTGAACTATTTACACAGACCCAGCAGCAAGTGTCTGCAGCTTCCTCTCCAGAATGGCATGATTGGGCAAGAATATGTAGGCTGCTGACCACAATACTGGACACAGCTGCATTCACCCTGTGTTCCTCACTGCAAGCAAATATGTATACCTGACAGTACTTGATGACATAAAACATCACAGTGTAAAACAGTACATATGTCTGAATATCTCTGCTAAAACCAGGACCATGTAGCATGGAGGCCATTGCCCCACTGTAGTCATCTCTCAGAACACCCAGTACAGACTATAATGGCCCATTACATATGTACCTCACAAGACATCTCCAATAAATAGAGAGGCTGCAGGCATACCTCACAAAATCACCACAGGCCTAAACCAGATACCCTATGCTGACCGTCTGAAAATCATCCAGCTATATTCTGTCACGTATTGTATTTTCAGAGGCGATCTCTGCTTAACATACCATGCCATGTCAAACCCACAGCTGTTGGACATGCTACACTTAGAGAATTCCAAGCCATCACAACCACATGCTCCAGGGATCCAAATCCTGTTGTCACAATGAACAATACATGCAGGAGGGATGTGTTCCTGACCCAGAGGCTCCCCAGACTCTGCAATAGACTGCCCATACATGTCAAGCAGAGTGCCTCTTTGGCCCTGTTCAAAAGGAACCTGGGTGATTGCATGGGAGATAGGAAATTTATCACGGGAATCATGTCAGCTGCCCTGCTAGACAAGGGTGCAGGGAAGTAAATATTGTGGGAAGTCATAGCCAGGGAATTGTCATGTCTAGGCATGTATAGGCCCTAGGGCCAATAGCCTAGTATCAATGTATGACCCTATGAACATATGAACTACACTGTCCGTTACCCAACCTTGGCAAGGTTGCTGATGTCATTCACTTTGAAATATACCTTTGGGGAGCAGTAGCCTAGTAATCTCTGTGGCATGTCCTATAACTGTGTAATGCTGTAGTGTGATAAACTAGTTAGGTAGGAGTTCTATTCCCAGACATGGCAAGTGTGGACGTTTGTTTGTCTGTGTAGGGAGCAATGCTTTTGAGGCCTTTCACAGTCACTACAACCTCCATTGCCCTTCTTTGGCAAACCTACTGATGTCATTCACTTTAAAATACACCTTACCGGAAGGAGTAACCCAGTAATCTCTGTGGTGTGTGCTATAACTGCGTAATGCTGTAGTGTGATGTACTACTTAGGCAGGAGTTCCAATCCCAGAAATGGCAACTGTGAGACTTGCTGTGTGTGTGTGTGTGTGTGTGTGTGTGTGTGTGTGTGTGTGTGTGTGTGTGTGTGTGTGTGTGTGTGTGTGTGTGTGTGTGTGTGTGTGTGTGTGTATGTGTGTGTGTGTGTTTGTAATTTGTATCCTGTGTGGAGGTGGTTGTGAGTGTGTAACAACTGGACTCATTGTGGAGCGGGTTTTGCAAATTTCTTATATGGTGGGCCTATTATATGTCACAATGTCCACCTTTCAAGGATAACAGATGTCAAACAGCAGAGAGGCTGGGGTAGACAAGCAATACTCCTACATGTGACATCAAGGCCTGGTGAACAATTTAGGCAACCCTTATAGTACCCAGTGAACACTCTCAACCCATGTCTCATACACAGACATACTCGGCTAGGCAACAACCACTGAATATTACGCACAGATAGTAACCATGGTGTGATTGCAGGGGTATACAGAGGCCATGGCACCCTGTCCCATCCCTACACTAGGCACATAATTGCATACAGTGCTCCTTTACTATGTTCCCCACTGGATACCTGCAAGAACTGTAGTGCCAGCAAATGTAACCCACAAAGGACATACTATGCCTTAAACACACGCCCTGTATGGACAGATGCCACTGACACTAGGGAATACCTGTATCATGCTGTCAATGTAGGTGCAGGGTCAACCTGGTGTCCAGTGGCAGTTCTCACCACATGAAGCCAGGAATGGCACATCTGATGATAACAATCTGTCAACACAACATGCCCCACACACCTCAGGTACACTTCCACATGTCACAGACCATGCATGTGGGATGTTTGCACATCCCAGACACTGTCCATGTCATGGACTATAGAACACATACATGGCAAGCATTGCACAGTAACTCAGATGACTGGATGGTGAATACAATACCCACCTGAGTGGGCCAATCCAGACACTACACCCATGAGCCACACTGCAAACCATTTTCATGTGGCCTGATGCCAAGGTATACCCTTTACCTAGCCTTGTACAGCCTTCTGGCACAGTCAACCACTAGACATCTGTGAAGCAATGCACCCATGCATGTCAGTACTGGCAAACTGTGTCTGTGTGTGTGTGGAGTATAATGATTTGGATTCCAT
>NC_056729.1:159006697-159014197 GCF_019279795.1 Protopterus annectens | reverse complement strand
TTGTGGTCGAATCTGACCAATGAGGAATTGACCTCTGGTGTGGAACACCGGTCACCCACATTTGGTAATGACCAGGTCTAGGATATTGCTGCCGCTGGTAGGGGTATGGATAAGTTGATCCAAGGCATTGGAATTTATGAATTCCAGAAAACTTTGAGAAAAAGAGTTGGTACATGAGTAGTTTTCCCAGTTAATGGTGAGGTAGCTGAAATCATCCATTGTTAGGGTGTTGGGTTGTACCCTAATATTTTCCAGTGTATCGTGAAATGAGAAGTGGGAATCCTGGGGCATTGTGGGGGATCTGTAGTAAGTTACAATTTGGATTGCAGTCTTGCCCAGAGTTAGTTGCACTTGGATAATCTCAGATGCATTATGCTGAGCAACTAGCCTGGAGGTGTGGATATCCTTAATGAATATGGACATGCCTCCACCTTTAGTGGTTTGGTCCAGGTTAGGTGGCCAAACGGTATGGTATGAGTTATAGCCTGGTAATACAGGGGTGCTCTCTGGAGCCTTGAACCAGGTGTCTGTCACTACACAGATGTTGATGTTCTCCATTTTAAGGAGTGTCTCGAGTGAATGCATTTTGAAGTTTAGACTTTTAGCATTGAGTAGCATTACCCTCAGATTTCCTTGCTTGTACCTGTTACGGTGGTAAATTTGTCATTTGAACCTTGCCTAAAAAGGCACTATATGGGTGACAAGAGCCTTAGCCAGTATCCGGAATCCCAAGGGGGACAGGTGCAGGCCATCTCTGGCAAAGCATCATAGTCTGTCAATCATGCTATCCCAGGCAGACAGATACTGGATCCCCTTTTAATGACACCAGAAGCTTTGCCAATTCTTGAAGTCAATCATTTTGTCCTTGTACTGTGGTATCATTCTGGGTGATGGCAGGATGCTACTCAAGGCTAGGGTCAAACCTGCCTGGGCTACAAGATCAGAGAGCTCCTCCATGTCTCTTTTCATGTAGTCCAGAGAGGTACGTTTAGGTCATTCGCACCAACATGGACAATGACAGAGTCATATTTGTACTTGTTGTGGAGTGACCTGAGTGCATGCATTATGTGGCAGATCCTGGCACCCGACAGGCAGCTGACAGTAACTTTCTCCTTGTTTAGCCTGGTGAGTGGAACATCAGTGTGCCTGACTATAGAGTCACCTATGACTAGAGTGTTGGGTACGTTGTTATGCCTTATGGGCTGTGGTTGAGTGGCACACTGAGTTTGTGGGCTATATGTCATTTGGGTTGTGTTGGGGAGTGGAGCTTGCATGCATTTCTGCTTTGGAAGTCTCTGTTGTTTGAGCAGATTTTTATTGAGAGCCTCTACAAATGTAGGTGTGTGTTTTGTGTTGCTATGTGAGCAGGCATGATCTCCCTTTCACAAAGCCAAACTGTATGGGGTCCAGAGTTAGGAGATTATCTATATGTTTGTCAATCATGTCTCTGATGATACCCTCCATAGTTATACATATCAGACTCATCAGGCTAATGGGCTAATTCTTAGGGTCTGTAGTCACTACCCCTTTATGTAGAGGGATGACTGTAGCAGTGAACCATTTTCCAGGGACAAAGGCTGAAGTGAGGCTGTGACTGAAGAGGGCACACATATGTGGTGCCAAGTATCTTTGTAGTTCATGGAGAACACAGACAAGGATAATTTTGCATCCAATGGAAGCTGTATTCTTGCTCATGAACAATACAGGTTTAACATGGGTGGCAGTATTGTGCAGTAACTCAGAGCACTTCTAGGTACTGCTGTGGAGGTTCTGGATATAACTATCAAAGCCTTTGTGATTGTTCTCAGTGTCTGCTGCAATTCTGCTGTTATAGATGGCTTTAGATGATTTCATGAGGGATCTCAAGTTGTTGTTGAGGCTAATAAGGGAGTTTTACCACTCTTGGGATTCCTCCTTTGTCTGCAACAGTTTCTGCTTTCTGTTGTATAGGTTATTAATGGTAGGGGACCACCAGATTGGCCTCCAGTGTTTGGAGGAGAGTGTCATGGTTCTGTTGGGTATGGCTAGTCCCATGCATTGATTTAGATGTTTGTACAGTGCATTTGTGTATGACGCGGCAGTTCTGCAGGTAATTTCCATTGCCATGGGTGCTGTAAAATTAGCCACCTCTGTTTTTAGGAGTCTAAAGTCAGCTTTGGAGAAGTTTTTCAAGGTGGTTACCGTTGTGGGGGATGTGGGTGAGATGTGGATTTCCATGGTGATTACTCTATGTTGGATCTGGCCTGGTAGGGATTGACTACTATTGTCAAGCAACGGTCCCATATGTTAGTAATCAACACAGGTCAAGGATGTTGCTTCCTCTAATGGTTGTCAGAATGAGCTGATCCAGGGCATTGGAACTGATGAATTCCAGGAAGCGTTGGGCAAGTGTATTGGTGCTTGAGTATCTTTCCCTGTTGACAGAGAGGTAGTTGAAGTCTCCTAATATGAGAGTGTTGTGCTGGACCTTGAATGATTCCAGGGTGTTGAGGAATGTGGATTGAGAGTCTAGGGACATAGATGGGGACCTATAGCAGGCTATGACCTGGATTGCACTATTACCCAATGTTAGCTGTACCTGAAGTATATCAGATGCATTATGCTAGGATACTAGTCTGGAGGCATGCATATCTTGTATGAATATGGAGACACCACTGCCTTTGGAGATGTGGTCCATGTTTTGGGGCTGACAGGTGTGGAATGAGTTATAGCCTGGTAGTAGAGGAGTGCTGTCTGCTGCTGTAAGCCAGGTCTTCGTTACAGCACAAATGTCAATGTTCTCCATTTTGAGGAGTGCTTTGAGTGACTGCATCTTAAGATGTAGATGTCTAGTGTTGGGCAGCATGACCCTCAGATTGCATTTATGTATAGGTGTTATGGTGGTAATTTGATTTGGAACACCACCTAAAAAGGCACTATAGTGGTGGCAAGACACTTAGCCAGTAGATACAGGCCACCTCTGGCAAGCCTTCGCAGTCTGTCAGTCATGTCATCCCAAGCAGACAGATACTGGATCCCCTGAGAATGACTCCAGACATTTAAGCCAATTGTTGAAGTCAATCATTTGTTGTTTGGACTGTGGTATCATTCTGCATGACAGTAGTATACTGCTCACTGCTACTGTCATACCTGCCTGGCCCACATGATCTAAATGCCCCACTATATCTCTTTTCATGTAGCCCAGGGAGGTGTGTCTCAGGTCATTCACTCACACATGGACAATGACAGATACCTGTAGTTGCTATGGAGTGACCTGACTGGGTGTGTTATGTGTTAGATTCTGGCACCTGATAGACAGCTGACTATTACCTTCTCCATTATCAACCTATTGAATGAGACATCTGTGTGCCTCACTTTTGAGTCACCTATGATTACTGTATTGGGCAAAGTGCTTAGCCTTAGGGGCTTAGGTTGAGGGACACACTGTGTAGGTGAGATATGTGTCCTGTTGTTTGTGCTGTATTGTAGTGGTCAAGTGAGTGTCTGTCTTGGTGGTTTCTGCTGTTTGGGTAAATGTCTATTGAGTGCCTATGTGAAGGTGTGCGTGTGTTTTTTGTTTATATGTCAGAGCTATGATAGTGGGTGTTCTGGAGAGGTATGTGTTCCATGTGGTGTGGTGCAGGTGTTGACCCTTCTCCTCTTGACCAGCTAGTCCAGTCCTAACTGGAGAGTGCATATCTTCCAATATGGTGACATAGAGGTATCTTTTACAAGTCTGATTGTTGGGAGTTTAGAGAAGAGGGTTGTCTGTGTACATGAGGCAGTTGCAACAGTGCCTCAGAATGCCCAAGTGCACCAGGTTAATGGGCAAAAGCACAGAGAACTGCAGTTTAATCAGGCCAGGGGAGATGGTCATAACCACTAAGTACTGGAGCTAATTATATGAGGGACAACAACTGTTGATGGCTCTCAGGTGTGCTAGATTAATTGATATAAAAACTTGTTGAAGTGCAAAGCTATTAGGCTATTTGAAGTGCAAGAGAGGAAGAACTAGCAACATCCAAGGGAAAAACCAGAGGTAGACTTTTTGGCACCTGTAATAGTTTACCTCAGCTGTGAAGTTATCGGCAACTTTGGCCAGTTGTCAGCCCAGTAAGCTCTGTAGTGCATGCAATAACAGTGTAGTACTATAGTAGAAATAACGAGATAGGTAGGGGTTCAAATCTCAATACTGGCAAGTGTGTGTTAGTGTGAAAATCATATACTAAGGGAATTATACCATTTTGAGTTGTGTACCACCCTGTAAACTTCCCATCATCCTACTTTACTAGGCCTGCTGATGTCATTCACCTTATAAGTACCTTGGGAGGAGGTGAAAATATGTAAGCTCTGTGGCATGTCTGATAACTGCGTAATACTATAGTAGAAGTAACTAGATAGGTAGGGGTTCTAATCTCAATATTGGCAACTGTTTGTGTGTCTGTGTAAAAATCAAATACTGTGGGGGTTATACCATTTTGAGTTGTGTATCACACTGTAAACTTCCCATCACCCTACTTTACTAGGCCTGCTGATGTCATTCACCTTAGAAGTACCTTGGGAGTAGGTGAAATTATGTAAGCTCCGTTGCTTGTCTGATAACTGTGCAACACTATAGTAGTAATAACTAGATAGGTTGAGGTTCTAATCTCAATACTGGCAACTGTATGTGAGTGCGTGTGTGTGTGTGCGTGTCTGTGCATGTGTGTGTGTGTGTGTGTGTGTGTGTGTGTGTGTGTGTGTGTGTGTGTGTTTGTGTGTGCACACTTTGGTGAAGATCTTATCATGTTTGGCTGATACCATTTTGATGTGTTTTCCATCCACACCTGTTTACCAGCTCCTGATAGCATTACTTTGTATAGCATGGCAATGGCATCTGTCTCACATGCAGCATGTTAAACCATAGTGCAGGCCATACCAGTACTCTTTACAGATGTGTATGGAACATCCAGATGTTTGCAACCTATATGTTGTCTGTGTCCCTTTACAATGCCCATGTATTTGATATTGTTGCCAAATTGACAACAGTGAGTATAGTGATATACATGCCAGCTTCAGGTATCATACCTGACTGAAACATCATGCTGATACAACGTCTGCTACACTACCACTTGTCTAGGCTTGTAGGAGCAATACATGACTCCACATGCTATTTCTGGTAGGTTATCTCACCATCAACGAAGGCATTCGTAACATTACATGTTGTAAGAGGTAGTGTGTTATGTTCCATGCATATAATCTATGTGGGGCATGTCATGGGTGTGTAGTACTACAGTACATAAAAAGTGGGAATGTAGGTTTACTAATCTGTCTGTTGCCAACAGTGTTTGTGTTACTGTATGCACATCACCTGTGTCAGTCCTTACTGTGTGTATGCAAAGGATATACCATTTGGTCTCCCTGTTCCACCCAGTGAACTCAGGAATACATACCACAAACCAGTCATACACAGTATCATGCATGCCCTCATTAGCTGCATCAGGGTTGAGTGTATGGGAAAGAAATGGCAGGGCCAACAGGTACTGACAGGTGAACCTTTTGCAGTTAATGTAATGGCTACACTTGTGAGGGACCTGCTGACAGTACTGCAGTAGACTCTTCTGTATGTGTGAGCCTGTGGTACTACACAACACTGAGGTGACGTCTGAAGGCTACCTGTCTGTGACAAGGGGAATGTATGCAAGGCCACACTGTCTGACCACAGTGTCCTTCACACACTGTTGCATGCATATACACCTGGTACATATGCATATAAAGCTGTATCTTGCCTATGACACAGTCAGTGTATTCCCACTCTGCCATACACCCTATTGGGAATGTCTGCAGGGCATCAGCCTGCAGACACACAGACACCTGGAACACAAACAGAATACAACATGTTAGACTACATTCAGTCAGTGGTACTAACAGCAATAATGCATCCTGGCTAATAGAGTACATACACCTGTATGTGTACCCATAACAAATACAAGCATACAGCACCTTACATAGTATTAAATAACTACACTGTATTATATTCACCCTGTGCATCAGACCCATACTACCATGTCATTGCATCAGTGTTATGTATGACAGGGATGTGGCACAGGCATCATCATATGCACATGGTGTGGTGTGAGTTTGTCAGAGGCCTAGTCTGTGCCACACAGTTGACATCATGTGTGTGTGTTTGTAGGGGTATCCAATAGATGGGCTATGCAGAGGTGCTGTGTGTGTCTGGAGGTGACTCGCCTGTGATACAGATGTGTGTGCATGTATGCACACAGTCACACCATGTGGCTGCCCTACACAGGGGTATTTTGGACAGCTGTGGTCCATACTTGGTAGGGTGTCCAGTTCACAGTCTCTGGGAACTGGTCCTACCAGAGGTATTACTGGCAACACCAGGGCCAAGGCCAGATGCAGTACTGCTTCCTGAGGTGACTGCTGTCTGCTGGATCCATGCCCCTGACAGGACAAGCTAAAACCACATGCCCATGGCCTACTCCAGTGTGATGTGGACAGCAACCCCCCTTCAGCAGTGCTGATGTCACTGCCACTATGGGAGTGTGAAGGTGCATGGCCCAGTAGACTCTCAGGTGTTGTTGGTGCAGACCTACATCCACATGGCCGATGCCCATCTCTCACCACATGCTCTAGCACAGACATGACACAGTTGAGGATTGCCAAGGTCTCACCCCACCATCTATTCATGACATCAGTATTTTGACATGTGGCCTCAACAAGGTCATGTATGTCCCCACGTAAATCAGGAAGAGTTTCATCCACCACTCCGAGTATTTGTCTGGTGTGGCATTCACTACATGCCTGTGCATTCATGACAGCCTGAAACATGCATCTGGTGACACCTGCTGTGACAATTGTGACAGCAGTTTGATGTGCAGCAGCCCTCCTGCAAGCAACCCTGCCTAGCCACCTGTATGTGACCTTGCCTGCACTCTGGTCTACACACACACCTGCCATAGTCACCACACTAGCCTGTTCCTTGCCATCACCTGCCAATTATCCATCATCTGTGGCCACTGGTGATGGGGTATGTATGGGCATTGTCACTGTATGCAGGGAAGGTGCGGACAAGAGTGAGATACCAACCAATGGCACAGATTCAGCCCCTGACAACCCCACCTGTACCTCACTATTCCTATCATCATTGTCAGAGTCTGCATGCCCCCATCAACTGCATCAGCATTGAGTGTATATGGGAAAGAAATGGCAGGGCCAACAGGTGTTGACAGGTGAACCTTTTGCAGTTAATGTAATGTCTATGCTTGTGAGGGACCTGCTGACAGTACTGCAGCAGCTTCTTCTGTATGTGTGAGCCTGTGGTACTACACAACACTGAGGTGACATGTCTGAAGGCTACCTGTCTGTGACAAGGGGCATGTATTTAAGGTCACACTGTCTGACCACGGTGTCCCTCACACATTGTTGCATGCATACACACCTGGTACATATGCATATGAAGCTGTATCTTGCCTATGACACAGTTGTTGTATTCCCACTTTGCCATACACCCTCTTG
>NC_056729.1:158986697-159001697 GCF_019279795.1 Protopterus annectens | reverse complement strand
TGCCGAGGCTGTGTTTGATTACAGTGTGTGATGGACCTGGGAGGACATGCCTGAGTTCATGTAGGGTGCAGACAGGGATGTTATCAGGGCCAATGGAGACTTAGTGATGTTGTCTTTCAGTAGGAAATATGTATCTTCTCATTGTTGATGAGGGGAGGGGTGCGAGTGATGTGCATATCCACCTATACGGATGGGGGGGACAGTAGGGTGACATTACCACCAAACCTGTCTGATGCAGGTTGCTTATAGCCATGGCATGTGTGCATGAGGTGTGATGACCAACAGTACAGGATAAATTGTGTTGTTGCATCTGATACTGACAACATATGTGGAGACAGCCTTGTGATTGGCCTTGGTGGTGTGGATATGTCTGATTTGTACGCATAGGTAGCCTTACAGTGATTCACCTGTGACCTTATATGCTTGTTCAGATAGAGGTGGAGATGCTTCCAAGTTGTTGCCTGCACCTATGTGGTCCTGTACAGCCAATATAGCAACCTATTATATGGTTTGTGTATTGCTGCTGTCCACCAAAGGGGATTATTCTGCCTTGGTGGAGGTGGGTTTTACAGGTTAGGTATTGCTGAGTCCATACAGCTACAGTGGATATATAAAGTGTACACAACCCTATTACAATGATTGGTCTTTGTGCTATCCAAGCATGACACCACAATAACTCATTTCAAAACAATTCCCACCTTTAATGTGACCTATAGCCTGTACAATTCAATTGAAAAACATAAGAATATGTTAGGGGAAAATATATGCAAATTAAAATAAGTACAATAATCTGGTTGCATGAGTGTGCACACCCTTAAACTGATTATTTGTTGAAGCACCTGTTAAAATAATTACAGCACTGAGTCTTCTTAGGTCGGAGTCTATCAGCATGGTACATCTTTACTTGGCAATAGTTGCCCACTATCCCTTGCAACAGTGCTCCAAATCTGTCAGCTTTCAAGGGCATATCTTGTGCACAGACCTGCTCAGGTCAACTCACAGATTTCCTAATGGATTTAGGTCTGTGATCATGCTGGGACATTCCTAAACTGTAATTTTCATCTGGTGAAGCCATTCTTTTGTTGATTTGGATGTATGCTTGGGGTCATAGTCATGTTGACAGGTAAAATCTATCTTCATCTTTCTAGTCGATGACTTTTGGGACAAAACTGATTGGTATTTGGAACTGTTCATAATTACCTCCACCTTGACTAAAGCCCCATTTCCAGCTGAAGAAAAGCAACCCCAAAGCATGATACTGCCACCACCATGCTTCACTGGGGGGGGGGGGGTTCTTTTGGTGATGCAAAGTGCTGTTTTGGGCCAAACATACCTTTTGGAATTGTGAACCAAAGGATCAACCTTGGTCTCGTCAGCCCATGACACATTTTACAACCTGCTTTTGGAAGACTTGATGTAGTGTTTGGCAATGTTTGTCTGGCCCTGAACATTTTTTTGTGTAAGAAAAGGCATTTGTCTTGCAATCCTACCCCATAGTCCAGACATATGGGGAATTCAGGGGATTGTTGTCACATGTGGTACCCAACCAGTACTTACCAGACATTCCTGCAGCTCCTTCAGTGTTGCTGTAGCTCTCCTGGCAGCCTCCATGGCCAGTTGTCATCTTGTCTTTTCATCAATTTTGGATGGACATCCAGGTGTTTGTAACATTATTGTTGTCCCATATCTTCTCCACTGTTTGATGACTGTCTGCACTCTATTTTGTGATATATCCAATGTTGGGGACAATTTATATTCTTCTCCTGACTGATACCTTTCCAAAATAAGATCCCTTTGATGCTTTGTAAGTTTTTTGCAAAACATGGCTTTTGCTGTAGCAGGCAACTGACTAAATGTCACAAAAATCCTACTAGGACAGCTGAACATTATTTGGGGTTAATCAGAGTATCTTTAATTGATGTCATGTGTGTACCCAAGAAGACGGAATGTTGGGATTACAGCAAGAGGGGCTTCAACAAATTATTAGTTTAAGGGTGTGCGCACTTATATGCAACCAGCTTATAGCAAGATTTTTACGTTTTATATTTTCTCCCCTAACAGATTTGTTTGTTTTCAAATAGAATTGTACAGGTTGTGGGTCACATTTTCGTATAGCACACAAACCTAGCATTTTAACAGGGGTGTGTACACTTTTGATATCCACTGTATGTAGGTGCTGATATAGTTGTCTGTTGTAGGCATGGACAGAGGATCACAACACAGTTGGGCACTTCTCCGATTACAGTCTGATAATCATGCCTATTCTAGTACCCATATCTGTGTCAGGGCAATGCAACAACCAGTATCTGTAGCCCTGAAACTGATATTACACACATGTACAACATGCACAACTTATTTACCTGACTGCTTGCAACCCATCTCAGTTGTTTTGTGCCTTCCAGCTGAACATACACATACATACATATGCTCAGGTGATACCTGGTATACATTTCTGTTATATGTTTGTATGGCACACTAAATTTACAGTCCTGCTGATCAGTCATACCTCTCAACCTGTTATAGCAGGACATCTGGACAATGGCACACATAAATGGGTGGCAAAATCACATCAATATTGACACCATATTAATATTGCTGTAACATACAAAAGTTGATTGCACAGTACACTTTGCCATCACAGTAATAACCTGGAGGATGTCCGACATTCATAACTAGGCTATTATGTTACAATGTTAGTGTTCACAGACTTGCCAATGGTTTGCCTGACATAACAAAACTCCATGTGTAAGTGACTACAGAAATCAGGCACACATGTGCTTATTGTCCATCAGAACACTGTACAGTTGAATGGTATGACATCACTATATCACATGCAGTTCAACACACACTTCTGCAAAAGTACTTTACTATGCACATGCTCTGTATAGGTCTCTTAGATTTACAAGACAAACATGTGTATCATAGTTATATTCACAGGTAACATATGGATATGTGCAACATCCCAGTAGCTGGCCTAGCAGTGGCACAGCCATTAGTGTTTTACAGACACTTCAGTAGTCAGATGTGAGCTGTGCTTTTCTGGAGTAAGTCAGGGGCCTGAGCTGTCACCTATGTCACTACAGACAGAGCCAGATGCTATGGAAATAGGTGCTGCAGCAGTATATCAGTACAGCAAGTCTTGTTGAGACATATTCTTTCAACAAGACTTGCTGTACTGATATACTGCTGCAAGTCTTGTTGAAAGAATATGTCTAAAAAAGACTTGCTGTACTGATATACTGCAAGTCTTGTTGAGACATATTCTTTCAACAAGACTTGCAGCAGTATATCAGTACAGCAAGTCTTGTTGAGACATATTCTTTCAACAAGACTTGCTGTACTGATATACTGCTGCAAGTCTTGTTGAAAGAATATGTCTCAACAAGACTTGCTGTACTGATATACTGCAAGTCTTGTTGAGACATATTCTTTCAACAAGACTTGCAGCAGTATATCAGTACAGCAAGTCTTGCTGAAAGAATATGTCTCAACAAGACTTGCTGTAACTGCAAGTCTTGTTGAGACATAGTCTTTCAACAAGACTTGCTGTATATCAGTACAGCAAGTCTTGTCGAGACATATTCTTTCAACAAGACTTGCTGTACTGATACACTGCTGCAAGTCTTGTTGAAAGAATATGTCTCAACAAGACTTGCTGTACTGATATACTGCTGCAGGTCTTGTTGAGACATATTCTTTCAGTACAGCAAGTCTTGTTAGATTTACAAGACAAATGTGTATCATAGTTATATTCACAGGTAACATATGGATATGTGCAACATCCCAATAGCTGGCCTAGCAGTGGCACAGTCATTAGTGTTTTACAGACACTCCAGTAGTTGCCAAATGTGAACTGTGCTTTCCTGTGGTGGGTCAGGGGCCTGCGCTGTCACCTATATCATTGCAGACAGAGCCAGATGCTATGGAAATAGGTGCTGCAGCAGTGTATCAGTACAGCAAGTCTTGTTGAGACATATTCTTTCAACTTCCTATTTCCCATTATTACAGACCACCTACTGCATTCAATTACATGCTTACATTTTTCATATACCTTTTTTTTTAGAAGTAGATTGGGTAAGGTAAGATAAGATCTTCAGTTTTGACTGTTGATGTACAGTCTTTCTCTCTGTTTTTCTCTCAGTTTGTCTGTGTCTCTCAGCTAGAGGTATAGACCTGGTTTGAATAGGTGGCAGCTTGACATTTGTAGGTAATGCTCATGACCAGGTGATGGCCTGTGCACCAATTGGTGTTCCCCACTTGCTAAATGCATGCAGAACAGCTGTGTAGTTATTCCAATAGTCATTGTCATGGCAACTCACTCCTATAATTGTGTAGTTCATGTGGGCATTGGCATTCTACCTTGCCTGTGAGGAAGAAATTCTGGAGGTGTGTGAGCTACAGCATTACAGATGGCAAGTGGGGATACCTCTTACAACAAGACTTGTGGAGACAGGCCAACTAAATGGTGGGGTTCCAGACTTAGGGACAGAATGTGAGTATTGCTGTTATATGGTTTGAATACTACTAGTTTAACAGGGTTTGTATGGACATCCTAGTTCTGCATGAATTTCAGTCTGACAACGTTATGTTTCTGCATAGCTCTCAACTGTAGGGATATCCACATAATGGCCAGAGGTTTGCCTGTTATGTTTGGTCTGTTCCCCAGACAGTTGTTGTCCTTGCAAAATCAGTAGCATACTTTGGGGATCGCAGTCAGTAAATGCCTACATCCATTTTTGTTTCTGACTTCATATACCTTAGAAAAGATATATTACAGCAAACCCTGTAACACCAGCAACTTTCTCAGTGTATAACAGCAATATTTCAAATATGCCCCTGTTTTGGGGCCTCTGTCTCTCAATTATGTCAGGCTTTCTCCAGATGTTATGCAGTAAGAGGTTGATAGATATGGTCTATCATTATTTAGTGCTGCCATTCCTGATACCATCCTAGTGATGTTGTGGAATCCCACACATGTTTTGGGGTAGGGGCCATAAATATGAGGGCAAAGGGCTGGACAACATGTGGAACTCTGTACAGTCAAGAGGAGAGTGTATAGAAAATGCTCTTAGATGCCCTTGTAAAAAAAATTATGTGGAAGAGAGTAAGAAATGTTTTAAAATTAGGATGTTAGAACATGTGAGCAATATTACTAATAAGAAAGAAGACAGTTTTATAGCTGTACATTTTAATAAATCTCACCATGGGGACAGTAATGGGTTACACGGTACTGTTTTGGAAAAAAAGTCTGTTTCTCAGTCTGATTGAACAGTTATAAAAGAACAATTGTTATGTAAAGAATCAATTTATATTTTTAAATTTGATGCTTTATTCCTTAGGGGGTTAAATGAGGACAGTAACTGGTGGCTGTGTATTTAAATATGTAATTAAGTGTTAATTGGTTCTTATATTTAAGGCAAGTATTTTTTGTAATGTTTTACTCCTTGAAGGCCTTGTCCAAGACATCAGACAATATTAAATTTATGTGAATTATTGGCTGGTTGTTTTTCTGTTTATTATCTTCACTCATTTTAGTTGTTTTGCTAAGAGGTTATTGTATGTCTGGACATTGTGTATGGCTTATCATGATTTTGTAGCAGTGCACTTTTTACTTATTAGTTGGACTGTGTATGGGGGAGATATCAGTGGCATGGGTCCTTTTGTATCCAACTGTGCATGCTGCTCCAGTTATGGGTGGTCTATCAGCAGTATATTTTGAGACATGTCCCATACCACCCCACAATTCGGCTACACTGTGAACTGGCACAATATTTGTACGGGTATTGTGTGACACTCTTTGAGGATATATCTGTCCTCAAAGCTGTTATATTGTTGCATTTGGTAGGCTTACCAGTATGGAGCTGTGACTGTGGTGCAATTGGTTGTGTGTATGCACTTTCACACAGGTGTCTCTTTGTCAGTACAGTTCCATCTCTATAGTGCATGCTGTAGTAGGTAATGCATATGTAATTCCCCAAAGCTGCTTTGGGGTAGTGATGTGTTGCCCTGACTGTATTTTGGATGGTACTTGGTGACATGCTTGTCAGCTCAGTGTAGTTTCCCTAATGTTACATAGCTGCGCTCATAGGTCTCAACCCTCTACGTGTTTATAGGACGTACAGTTGCCTGCTTCATATATTTGGTCGGGTGCCCATAACAGGTGTGTATTGCTGACAATTCAGTGGGATGATGTGTGAAATGTACTCACTACATAATGAGAGGCAATTGATTTCTCAGACATCTGATATTGCATTCAACATATGTTAGGATGGACAGTGTGACTGCAGCAACTTATGAAGTTTATCTACCCAATTGTTTCCAATGTGCCCAAATTTCCATACCCTGGTGCCCCTACTTTGCCTGGCTTGGTCCAGACTACTTATACTAAGGTGTTCTGAGGTATGACAGCACTGAATGGTATAGGAGCATTTTAACTATACACACACACACACACACACATATATATATATATATATATATATATATATATATATATATATATATGTATGTGTGTGTGTGTGTTTGTGTGTGTGTGTGTGTGTGTGTGTGTGTGTATAATTTTATAGATATATATATATATATATATATATATATATATATATATATAAGAGATATTTGTATATAATTGTGTATATATATATATATATATATATATATATATATATATATATATATATATACACACACACACACACACCTCAGTATTCAGGTTCATAGGTTCATGGTACTAGGCTATCTGCCCGAAGGCATTTATAAGCCTAGCCAGAATGTGTTGGCTTTCGCCACCCCCTTAGATTAGCTCCCTGTGCCTCTGTCCAGCAGAAGTGATCTCCAGGGTAAACTTTCTGTTTTTCATCCACTCGTCAAAGTTTCTCTTGAAGAGTGCTAGCGAGGAGCTCTGCCTAATGTAGATTGGAATCTTGTTCCAAAGCATGGGAAGTCTCTGGTACAGAAATCTATCCCTCCAGCACGTCCTATTTATTGTTGTGGTGAGGTTTAGATCCCTATAGCATGTGGCCCAAGGGGATAAGGTTTTCTTTAGGTGGAGCATGTCCGTCAGTTCTGGGTTGAACATGGCCTTGTATGTCAGGCAGAGATCACCTCTGAGCAGGCGGTATGCAACCGAGTACAGCTGGAGTTTCTTCAGTTGAGCTGCATAGGGCATCTGTTTGGGGCCAGTGATCCTCTTGGTGAGGTACTTCTGTGGTCTTTCCAGCTGTTGCAGGTGTCTTGTAAGGTACATCCCAAATGAGGCATAGCCCTCTATGATTGGTCTGATGACTGATGAGTAGAGGGGCACAATGACCTCTTTTTATCTGGATGCAAACCCTTTTGTGATTAGGTGGGCCACATAGAAGGATTTTCTAACCACTTTGGCAATGTTATTATCAAAGGAGAGATTACTATTTACTTGGGTCTCCAGATACCTTATTATATTTTCCATATTTAGGGGACTACCACCTATGTGGCAGTTTGTGGGTACTTTGTTATTTCCAAAGGGAATAACTATGCACGTTTTGGCATTTAGCTTGAGGCCATGATCTTGACACCAGGTACCTGTCTCAATGAGACCCTTTTGGAGGATGTCTGTGTCAGCCAGTGAGTCAATTATAGCCCCTAGTTTGCAGTTGTCTGCGAAAACTTGGCCAGCCATAGTTTTCCTGTGCTTGCCTGTACCTTTGAGAAGTACATGCTGAACAGTAGGAGTACTAGGACTGAGCCCTGGGGAATGCCACTTGTAACTGGTTTAGAGTCAGACCTAGCTCCCGCAACTCAAACCATGTGGGTTCTGTCTGTGAGCCAATTGGCAACCCATCTTCTGACAAAGAGGTTTGTGTTCAGGCTTGTCTATAATACCAGAATGGGGAATGGTGTCAAAGACCTTTCTGAGGTCTAGGAAGGCTGTGTGTACCACCTTTTGCTTGTCTATAGCCTTGGTAACTGTCTGAAAGAAGTCCACCAGGTTTAGGAGGCATGATCTGCCCTTAACATAGCTGAACTGGGTAGGGCCCAGTGTTTGGAGGTTCCCAATGTCTCTGTTAATGAGTTCCATGATGATGTGCTCCATAGCCTTGCAGACCAAGCTAGTCGGGCTTATAGGGCAATAGTTCCCTGGGTCTGTTGTGGTTCCACCTTTGTGGAGCAGAATAACCATTGCTGTGCACCACTCTATGGGTACGTAGCCTGTGGAGAGGCTGAGTTTGTACAGTGTGTTTAGGTGAGGGGTTCGTTCATCTTTGAGCTCATGTAGGACCCAGCCTGTGAAACCGCCTGGTCCCATTGATGCTGTGTTTTTTGCTTTGGAAAGGGCTATTTTAACCTGAGTGCCTGTGATTTCAGCGGGTCTGCATTCTTCTGGTATAGTTGTGGGCCCTTTTGAGGGTGAGAGAGGGGTGACTTTTGCACTGAACCTGTCTGCCAGGATGTTGGCAATATCAGTTGGTTCAGTGTATTTTGTGCCATTCTGCACTAACTCAGATTCTTGACATAGCTAAAGAATGCCGTGTGGCTATCTTTGGAGTCCTTGGCAAGTTTTCTTTCAAAGCTCGCCTTGGACGATTTTATGAGGGATCGTAGTTTCTTGCTGATACTGATCAGGGATGTCTTCCCTTCTTGAGATTTTACTCTTTTCTGTACTAGTTTCCTTCTTCTATTGTATAGCTGATTTATGGTAGGGGTCCACCAGACTGGTTTCCTTTTCTTAGAGAAGTGATTCTTGGTTTTGCTTGGGATAGCACAATCCATGCATTCTTGTAGGTGCCCGTAGAAAACATTAGTAAAGGATTTTGCAACTTGGACAGCATTATCCTTTAGCATGGGGGCTTTGAAACTTTCCACCTCTGTCTTAAGTAATGTGAAATTTGCTTTAGAAAAGTTTTTAACTGTGATTTCCTTGTCCGGGGGTGGGGGCGGAATGTGGATATCCAAAGTGATTTGTTTATGGTCAGATCTAACCAGCGAGGGTTGACTTCTGTTGTGGAACACCGGTTGCCCATGTTGGTGATGACCAGGTCCAATATGTTGTCACCTCTGTTGGGAGTGTTGACCAGTTGTTCCAGGGCATTTGAGTTTATAAATTCTAGGAAATGTTGGTCAAGGGAGTTAGTACTTGATTAGTTCTCCCAGTTAATGTTTGGGTAGTTGAAATAACCCAGTATTAGGGTGTTTGGTAGGACCTTTACGTTACCCAGTGTTTCCAGAAATTTGGAATGGGGGTCCTGGGACATGGTGGGTGATCTGTAGCAAGCTACAATTTGAATTGCAGTTTTGCCCATTGTTAGTTGCACGTGGATAATCTCTGAAGCATTGTGCTATGCCACTAACCTGGAGGTGTGGGTATCCTTGATGAATATGGATACTCCCCCACCTTTTGTATTTCGGTCCAGGTTCCCTGGCCAAAATGTGTGGCATGAGTTGTATCCTGGTAGTGCTGGGGTGCTCTCTGGAGCCTTAAACCAGGTTTCTGTTACTGCACATATATTGATTTTCTCCATACTGAGGAGTGCCACGAGTGCGTGCATTTTGAGGTTTAGACTTCTGGCATTGAGTAGTATTACCCTCAGATTACTTGTGCTATTTACGGCGGTGGGTTTGTCTTTTGAGCCTTGCCTAAAAAAGGCACTATGGGGGTGGCAAGAGCCTTGGCCAGTATTCGAAAGCCTAAGGGTGACAGGTGCAAGCCATCTCTAGTGAAGCAGCGTGGCTTGTCGAGCATGTCATCCCAGGTAGACAGACACTGGATCCCCTTTGAATGACACCAGAAACTTAGACAATTGTTGAAATTGATCATTTTTTCTTTATACTGTGGTATCATTCTTGGTGAGGGCAGGATGCTACTCAGGGTCAGGGTCATACCGGCCTGGGCTATGTGATCAGAGAGCTCTTCCATGTCTCTTTTCATGTAGTCCAGGGAGGTACGGCTCAGGTCATTCGCACCAACATGGACAATGACAGAGTCATATTTGTACTTGTTCTGGAGTGACCTGAGTGCTTGTGTTATGTGGCAGATCCTGGCACCCGACAGGCAGCTAACAGTAACCTTCTCCTTATTCAGCCTAGTGAGTGGGACATCAGTGTGCCTGACTATAGAGTCTCCTATTACTAGTATGTTGGGTATGTTATTTTGCCTTGAGGGCTGTGATTGCATGGCACACTGGTTTTGTGAAGTATGTGTTTCATGGTTTTTGTTGGAGGGGGTGGACGTTGCTTGGATGTCTGCTTTGGAGGGCTCTGTTGCTTTTGCAGATTTTTATTTAGAGCCTTCAAGTATGTTTTCGTGTATTTACGTGTGTTTTTTGCCGGTGCTAGTTTAATGGGTCTGTGTGAGACTGGTGGTGTGATGCTAGTATTTCCCTTCTCCTCCTGACTGTCTGATCCAGTCTTGGGTTGAGAGAGCTTAGCCTCTAGTTTGGCTGTATAATTGCATCTCTTGCATGCATTAGTGTTTGGTAGTAGGAGGAGAGGGTTGTCTGTGTACATGAGGTAGTTGTAACATTGCCTCAAAATGCCCAGATTCACCAGTTGGACTGGAGAGTACACCTGAAACTGTCCTTTGGACATGCCTGGATAGGTACAGTTAACTGTTTTACTGAATGGCTGGTAAGATTGAATAGAGAGTTTTGTCCTTCTGTAGTGCTAGGATTCATAAGTGTTTGCTATGAGTTTTGAGCAAGTGCCGGGCTGAGAAATGCATGGCTTGAGTGCTTAAATTAAAAGTTTGTCTAGTTCCAAGGGAAAAATTGAAGAGGAGACTTTGTGGAGCCTGGAATAGTTATACCCTAGTTAACCGGTGCTACCCAGCATGCAAAACTGGGCAAATGCAGTTTTTATAGCAGGGAAATGAAAGAGATAGAAATTAAACCAAAATGGCCAATAAAATACTACTTTCTGGGCTGGAACCACTCCTCCAGGGACAGATAGGCTGCTCAAAGCTCCCCTCTCTCACAGGTGAACAGAGAAACTTCCTTCTATCCAAGTAAGGGATGGGCAAACACAGAGATTTGTAACACAGCCCTGAATTCAGCACTAACCTGAAAACTGGACTATACTAGCTTAGAAAGGTGGGAAACAAGTATATTTTTTTTTTTCAGAAAATAAAGCAGTTGCAATAAAAAAAACACTTTAAATGCGCATAAAAAGATGCTTATTGTTATATATCTCAATTCAGAGTTGTAGTCAATGCCCCTAGTAATAAAGTAGGAAGAAACATAAGTACAGTAAAAGCAGCTGAATTAGAAAACGAACAATCTGATTTAAACAAGTTACCCAATTAACCAGAAAACACTCAAAACTGAGCCCGGTTCCAGCAGTCTTCAATCAGACAAGTTCTAACTGCACACTGTTGCTACTAGGGTGCAGTGGAACCTTTTCCAAGAAAGATGGCCTGGATCAGTGCTCAAGTTATACAAACAAAGCCAGATTCAGCAGGCCTGTATCTGGTCCTATGCTACAGCAACTAGGTGCACCAATTTGAGAAAGAAACAGTTTGAATAAGCAGGCACAATAAGCCTGTGACCAGAAATTCCCAGCTCAGAAAGGCAGAATCCAACCTCTCCTCCCACAAGAGTGCAGACCGCAAACCTTCTTAATGTAGAATAACTGGCCTGAAGCCCAAGTGCTTAAACCAGAACTAGTACACTTTTAGAATAGCAGATACTGAGCTTTCAATCAGCAATTCCCAGCTTAGAAGGATGTAAGCTACCTGTCCTGCCACAACAGTGCAGACCACAAACCTTCTTAATGTAAAACAACCAGTATGAAGCTCAAGTTCTTAAACCAAAAGACTTAGACTAACAGTTGCAATTTAATCATGCTACTACCAAGCAGCAATAAGTGCAGCAAAATAAATAAAACTGAGTACTTTTAAGAAGAGGCAAAAGCAAAATAAAGTAGAAGGAAACACAAATACAGTAAAAGCCGATTTTGTTTTGTTAGTAAAGTGCAAGGAGAGAGGAAGGAAGAACCTAAGTGGGTTGGTCTTCTCAAATCTTCTCTCTGTATTATGTAGAGTGAACACTAGACTCAGAATATTATCTCACTGTATTCGGTTAAGTGAGCAAATGAGATGGACTCAGGAGGAGTGTTCAAATACAGACTTACAGGAGGGGTGGGGAATTCCAGAGCCACCAACACCAAAAACCAGAACAGGGAAGGTGGGTGGGAACAAACAAGAGAATAATAAGTACAGTTGTACAGATTACAGAGATATTATATCAAAATGCAGACAAAACATGAATATAAACACTTATCTTTTCTCAATATCACAGCTAGCAGTAGGTCAGTCTCTCTGCAGCAGCCTGAGCAACAAGTATATCTGATTTATGTTGTTTATATATATATATATATATATATATATATATATATATATATTTGTATCTCCATATCTATCTCTCTCGATATATATATATATATATATATATATATATATATATATATATATGTGTGTGTGTGTGTGTGTGTGTGTGTGTGTGTGTGTGTGTGTGTATGTGTGTTGATATATATATATATATATATATATATATATATATATATATATATATATATGTAAATACCAATCAGTGATTCCACAGTGTCCATTCCATAAGGTAAACTGACTGTACTGCATGATATGTTTGAAAAAACATCCTGAAATCCTACAGCTAAGATGGCGTAATGGTCCTTTGCTGTGACTATGGTGCACAGGGTGTTGGGTTCAAGACCAATAAGGGGGTATTTGTTTTGTTGTTGGGGCAAAACAGAGGCTGATGGAGACAGAGTGATTAAGGCACTTTTAAGCATTTGTAAGCGGGTTTGTGTGGGTTTGCATGATGCTAAGTGATGTCAACACAGTTAAACCAATAGGTGCTTAACCCATGAAGTCTTCACTTACCGACACTTACCAGTGCGCAAATCTGCTTAGCTGAGCTACCTGCCACTTAGCATTCATGTTTGAGTCAGGCTTAAACCTGTTAAGCATAGTTGAGCATTAGTAACCATTGCTTACATTCCAGTCTTAGAAAATAGCAGAGTAAAGACTTCATTTAGTAAGTGTATATGATTTCCTTTACATAGCATGCCTGTATGTGCTGTCATTACAGTAGCAAGGGGTGTGACTATACTGTATGGGACACTTGAGTAGGCATGGGTGGTTTCACATGTTATATGCACTCACACTTCCATGTTAGACCAGCTACAGTACCCTGATTGACAAAAATCATTTACCACAAATTTAACTATTAAAATAATACATTTAGCACTGCTTTTTCATTTAAAATTGGATTGCCTGCCTGTTGTAGTACTCAAACCATGCAACTCTGCATTCATAGCTGGGACTCTGAGCACTGCACTATCCTGTTCTGGGGATTAGAGCTGTATATTTTTATGCATTTCCTATTGGATATTAATATCATATTATTATATTAACTGTAGAGTATTGTGTTTTTTGGCCATGTCATTGAGGACTGCTGTCATGTAGTAATGGCATACATTTCAGTTTCAGACTTCTATCCTTCAGAACATTCATACTAATGCATAACCTGTTTTCTATCTACTTTCTGTCTGTCCTCTGTGCAAATGGGATGACACCGGTGCTCAGGCTGTGGTAGACTACACTGCAAAATGTGTTTGAGAAGCCATGCCTGTGTTTATGTAGGATGCAGCCAGGAATGGTACTAGACCTTTGGAGACCACTATTTGTTGCCTTTGAGAGGGCATTACAGACCTGCTCTGTGATCATGAGGGTGAGGGGCAGGTGCTGTACATGCACATGTGTACCTATGGGGGACAGGGAGGTGATGTTTACACGTCACCTGTTTGCAGCAGGTCGTCTATATCCTTCATGTGGGCCTTGCCCCTTTTCCTTGCCTGTGTGAGGGACATTACAGAGGTGTGGGCGCTACAGTTTCACAAACAGTAGGTGGGAATACTACACAGGGCAGGATATGTATGGACAGCCCAACAACATGGGAGACAAAGCTCCAGAAATGAGTACAGATTGTATGACAGTAGTGCTGTTATACACATGCAGGGTTGCTAGATTGACAGGGTTCATCTGGACATGCATTTACTGAGTGAATTGATGTCTGACAGTGATATGACTCTGACATACCTCTCAACTGGCATGCTGTCCATAGACTGGCCAGACATTTGCCTGTTATGTTTGGTCTGTTCCCCAGACAGTAGTTGTTCTTGGGAAATCAGTAGGAGACTCTGAGGAATGCAGTCATTAAATACTAACATCCATTGCGATTACTGACTTCATATCCCTCAGAAAGGATATATGACGACAAACCCAGTAACACCAGCAACCATCTCAATGTATAACATAAACATATCCAATATACGCCTGTGTTTGGGCCTCTTTTCTGAAATTATGGTGGGTTTTGTCCAGATGTCATGCACTAAGAGGCTCACAGGTATTTAGTATAATTATGCATTTCCTTCATTCCTGCTACCATCCCAATGATGTAGTAGTCCCACAGAAATGTTACGGGGAAGAGGCCATAGATATGAGTCCTCAGCCTGCACATTCAGAGGTAAATCATATGTTTGAGATGTCTGTGTATGTCAGGCCATTGTTAACAGACTGTCAGGATTGTGTCAAAGTGTAGTGTGTACATGTTATTTGGGCTGTGTTAGGAGGGCTGTACATGTGAGTGTCATGGCCCCTTTCTATCTGAGTGTGCATGCTGCTCCAGCTTCTGGTTCCCTATCAGCTGTTATATGTTCTAAGGGCAGACCGTGACATGTCCCATAACACCTCCAGATTCCCACTACACTGTGGCTTGGGGCAGTATATGTAGGGGCAATGTGTGAGTGAAAATGGGATATGTGTGCTCACACAGTCATTATAGTGCAGTTTCAGTTTCCTTACTGGTATGTCACTGTGACCGTGGTGCAATTGTTTGTGGGTATGCACTTTCTCACCATTGTCTGTTTTCTACTGATGTTATATCCCTGTAATGCCTATTATATTTGCAAATGCATGTGTAGAGCCACAGAGCTGGATTTCGGTAGTGTTAT
>NC_056729.1:158896697-158981697 GCF_019279795.1 Protopterus annectens | reverse complement strand
CCTAAAGAAAAAAGGTGGTGGCATTGTTATAGTTTATTCTAATAATCCCACTCTCTCCCATCCTAAGCAACCAGTTCCTCTTTTACACCTGCTGAAATATTGTTAGCAAATCATAAACTCAATGACTATACTACCATTACAGTAGCAGCCATATTTATTCCACCAGTGGACAACATTCCCCTGCTGGAATATATACTCTCATATCTCTCCCAAAACATCCCTAATGAAACCATCCATCTAGGGGATGTTAACATTAATTGGCAGAAGCTCAACAATTCACACTCACCACATCATATAAATCACTATGGATTTACACAACTAATCTCCCAACCAACCCATACTAATAACTCTCATTCTCCAAGCTCCCTGATAGACTGGATGCTAGTCTCCCTGCAAATACCATAATCCAGAAACACTACCAGACTCCATGAGTAATCACTCACTTATAAAGGTGCTCAGATATACCACCCATCTCCCTAAACCATACCGGCTTATCACATGCTGCAAACTCTCCAACTTTAGGCCAGATCATTTTGTATCCTTCTTTCTAAAGTGTACTGGAACTGCTTAACACAGCTCCCACTAGACGAAGCAGCACAAACCTTCAACTCAACTTTCCTTAGCATTCTAAATTCTCTAGCTCCATCCAGAAAAGTTTGTGTAAAAAAATATTTCTCCCTGGCTGTCTAAAACCACCTGTACCCTCATGAAAACTAGGGATAGAGCTTGGAAAACATGGGTACAAACCAAATGCCCAACTAACTTAATGTACAAAGAACTAAAAAACCAAACAAAAAAAAACTCATCAACGAAAACAAAAAAGATTTCTAGTATAATCCCCCAACAACATTAAAGTCTGATCCCAAATAATTCTGGAATGCTTTAAACCACATAATACACCCTGGCACTCCTACTTCACCTAACCCCTGTCCTGACAAGTCACCAGAAGAGACTGCCAATATCTTCAATACCTACTTTATAGAAACAATTCCCAAACTATTTAACTCTAGCTACTTTGACAATAACACTCCTAACCCTCCCTGAAACCCACTCAGCTATGAACTCAGTAAAATCCTTCTCTCTCAAACCTGTGTCTACTGACTATATCAAAACACCACTCTCTAAACTCAAACCATGCTCTGTATTTGCAGACGATATCCCTTCATATTTTCTCTATCTTGCTGCACACTCCCTTGCAATCCCTGTATCTATCCTAACAAATCGCTCAATCTCTGAATCTGCAGTTCCATCTATTTGGAAACAATTTTACACTCTTCCTATTCATAAAGGAAGTAACTCCACAGAAATCTCTAATTTCAGACCAATCGCTATCCTCTCCCCTCTCTCTAATGTCCTTGAAAACTGTGAACACAAGTAAGTTATGAACTATCTCTTATAGAAAAACCTGCTCACTCACACACCATGGCTTTTACCCCAAGCATAGTACCACCATAGCTCTACTATCCTTTCTAAATACTATTACTCAAGCCAAAGACAATCATAAACTCATATCTTGCCTATTTCTTGAGCTCTCAAAAGCTTTCAATACTGTCTCTCGCTCTCTGCTACTTAACAAACTCATTAACCTTAACTGCTCCCCAGATACAGTTGCATGGTTCTCTGCCTATCTCTCTGAAAGGCTGCAGTCAGTGTGATGGGACATTGTACTATCTACCCCCCTTCCTGTAAGAACAGGTGTCCCTCAAGGATCCATTCTTAGACCACTACTCTTTAATATTTTCACCAACTCACTTTACTCCTCTTGTCCTCAAGTCAGGTATAGTCCAATATGCAGATGACTCTACAGTCATCACTATTGCACACTCACCTTCTGAACTCCTATCAACTACCCAGACATCCTTTAATTCAGTAGAAACATGTCACACAAATAACCAGCTCATTCTTAACCCTAAAAAGAAAAAATTGCTACTTTTTCTCCATAAAACTAGTAACCACATCAAAACATCCTTCTCCATAATGTCCCTAAACAATACTCCCATAAAAGTTTGATCAAGCACTAAACTACTTGGCATTACCATTGACAATCAACTAAAATTTGATTTACACATTTACAATTGTATCAAAAAAAACATCAGAAGTTAGGACTCCTGTACAGGAATAACAAATTCCTCACAGCAAAAGCTAGAATTACTCTTACTCATGCATACCATCTACCATGTTTAACTTACTGTTCCCAAATACTCACTAATTTAAATGCATCCCTACTTACCAAACTTGAATCAACCTATCACAAAATAGCAAGATTTGCTGCTCAACAAACATATAAATTTCACCACTGTCTCTCCCTAAAATATCTAAACTGGCTAGAACTACCTCACCTGCTTCTCCAATCTCAGCTGTAAATCATTCACTCTATTCCATATCAGCCAGCTTTCTGCCCTGCTCTATCACCCCTCATCTCTTGCCCTACCAGGCATCTTCAAAGCACAACCCAAGATCTGCTAAAGGTTTACAAACCAAATTCCAAGGCAGGCTGCAGTTTATACAGCTATCATTCCTCTATCGAATGGAAGAAACTCCCACTAGAAATACGGAATCTTACTCACCCCAAACAAGACTACTTTAAAAAACGCTGGACCTACCACTGTTCACAACCACCTTGACCACAACCAACTCACTTTGAGCTGGGTAACTATTACACACTACCTAACATAAAACTTACATCCTTTACTTCCTAAGAAATTCTCCTAAAGTATTGTCTATACATTGCTTAGTGACTTTAGATTGCCAAACCTACAGAAACAAAAACATTTAACTTCCTATGGTTAAATTTTTATCTTTTTTCTGATTTGTACTGTTTAATTTAGTCAACTACTGTACCAGAATTGTAACCTTTTTTGAATATTTTTTGAGTTTAATAATTGTTATTAAAATGCTTTCTGTTTGGAGCTTTTCTCCCCAGGCCTCCGCTGAAAAAGGGCTTCAGCTCAGTCGGACACTCCCAGTCAACAAATGTAAAAAAAAAATAAATAAATAAATAAATAAAGTAAATAATATTCATATATAAATATATGAACGAAGGAATATATATATATATATATATATATATATATATATATATATATATATATATATATATTCCTTCGTTCATATATTTATATTTGTATATGTATATTATGTATCTATGTTTTCATATATATATATATATATATATATATATGTTTCTACAGAATATATATATATATATATATATATATATATATATATATATATATATATATTTGTGTAAGTCTATATACAACACAGGAATGACTCTGCAGAGCTTTCTCACTATTGTTGTATGCCTTTATTGCATGATATGTTTGAAAAAGCAACAGTGATTTCTGCAGATCAGATGGTGTAGTGGCATGTTGCTGTGATTGTAGAGTACAGAATCCTGGGTTTGAGATTTAGCAGCGCTACTGATTTAGTTGCCGGGCAGAACACGGGCTGTTGGATACATACTGATGACGTAACTTTTAAGCAATTGTAAACGGGTTTGCGTGGGTTTCGCGATGCTATACATGGTTAATCCATTTTAGCTTCACTTAGCAGCACTTACTCCTGCGTAACCCCGTGCCAATTCTTTGAAAGAAAAGAAAAAGGGGTGATAGGAAAGTGGCAAAAAAGGGGCATGCAGAGGAAAGTACAGTATGAAAGGTATCTAGGAATGGCAGGATGGGTGTAGGAAAGGTCCATAGATGTCCATTTCTTCTACAGCAACAGCTGTGAATGTCTACAGAATTTGGAAGTGAATTTGGACACTCAAAGAGAGAGGGGTGAGGACAACAGTAGTGTGTTATCATGCCAACTGGACCAGATTACATGTGTCCAGTGGACATGTGATTGAAATGGACAGCTATGTATGGGGTGTAATTTTTTTTTTTTGGGAACAGATTGCCCTTTTTTTTTTCTTTTCTTTTTTAAGGTGAGGGTGGGATGTTGGGGAAGGATAGTAGGTACTTTTGGGGAGGTAAGTTGGGTAGGACGACAGACAAGATAGACAAGACAACAGACATGGGGAAGGATAGTAGGTACATTTGGGGAGGTAGCGTAGGACGACAGATGACAGACAAGATAGACAAGACAGCAGACAGGGGCAGTATATGTCACATGTGGGTGTAAACACCTTGGACGGGGAGGGTGGATGGGAATCGGATGCACATGAACCCCCAAATGGATACAGTGGGACTGAGGTCTCCATGCATGGGCAGTCACCACTGCACCTTAACTGCCCTAAAGGTGGCTGTGCTCTGGGCTGAACAAGAGGGACAGGCTGACCCTCAAGTTGTGCCAGGTGGCCCTCAAGCTGGCACAGCTGATTACCAAACTCAGATCAGAGGATGCTGCTCACCAATCCCCAGACCTGACTATCGGTGACAGTCTCCTCTCAGCACCTGCTCCTGGGGGGGGGGGATCCCCAACCCCTGAGGTGGTGCAGGACCAATGGAAGAGGAAGGCCTAGGTTGGGTCCCAGACATGGTGGGGCCCTGTGCCATGGCCAGATGAGGCAGGACAGGTGGATCCACTGGGATCTGCCTTCCCAGATGTGCTATGGTGTTCAGGTTTTAAAAAAATATGTTGGTTAGTCATGAACAACACATTTAAAGATTAATTATAACAGCATGCATGGGTGTTCCAATTGACCCCATAAAACAGTTTTGAAACAGTAGCATTGCAAACAGAACACATGCATATATGGAACCACAGTGGATATTATAACAGCATGCAAGTTACACTGACATCAACAGGCCACCAATTATAGTATTTGAACAAGGTTCATTAATATTCAATCAATTCAATATTTGTAAAACAATAAAACACAAGTCCCAACAGTAGGTTTGGAGAAAGACATACTCATTATTTATGTGTATACATTATTGATGCATATAGGGGTGGGGGAGAGACAGCGATGGCAGTTAACTGTGTAGGCTTCTATTTTACACAAGTATACTGATCAGTACTCTACTCATTACTCTTCAGGTCTTACCTCATTTTACATGTACCTATGGCCTGGGGTTGGACAGTGGAAGTGTTGTACACAGAGTATATTAGTAATACCTTCTTATGGCTATTACAAACATTTTCTTACCTGGCAGACCTGTGGAGGAAATTTCTTTTAACAATACCTGCCTTTTTCTACACATATTCACATATTTATTTATGTGACACTGAATGGGGGTGTCCTGCACTCATGCTGTGTGTGTGTGATGCTGACATACTTTGCTGGGATTTCTGTCACCCTGTTTATTGTAAGCAGTGACCACTAGCCGCGACAGTGTGGCAGTTGAAGGACATGTATCAGGAAAAAGCGCTTGCTGTATGTACTTATCTTGCTGTCATTTGCAGCCTTGGGGTTGGCCAGTGGAAGTGTTGTACAAAGTATATTAGTAAAGTCTTCCTACAGATACTACAAACATTTCATTACCTGGCAGACCTGTGAAGGAAATTTCTAACAATACCTGATAATTTCTACACATATTCATATATTCTTGTGTGACAATGTGCATTCAGCTTATTACCACTGCCGGGATTCAAACCGTGTCTATTTGTGCTAAAATACTACACTATGCTTGTGTCCCAAGCACAATGAGCTTTTAAGGAATTGCTAATACTTGTTTTGACTTTTTACTTCCTACTACTTTCTGGTTTGCACATTCTGACCTTGTAGTTCTGACATTCATGCATGGCAGATTTTCTTGTACTGTGTATTCATACTTTGACATATTACAATCTGGAAAGCAATGGTTAACACAAAGCACTGCTGCAGGGGATAAAAGATTAGATTTTGCAGCTTACTGTTCAGAGTTTAGATCTTGGTGCATGGCACATTTCATATGGCTGTTTACCTGTTTTACAGCTCTACACTCTTTATAAGATAAGCCTCACTTCATTCTTGCTGTCAGAGCCATGGTTGCTGTGCAGAACCTGTACACATTTATTTTCCTACCACAACATAACAAAGTAAACACAACAGTCTGGGGTTTTTACTTTTATTGAAAGTTACGGAGACCTTTACTGTTAAATATTTTGTACATCACTATTAATCTGCTTACGGTCATTTATTAATTACACAGTACACACTTTACCTACTGGTAGTTGACATTCTACTCCTTTCTATTTATTTGCCCTGAAAAATGCAAGCTATATTTGTACTCACCAGCCTCCTGGAGGAGCCTTAGCAGCTTGTTTGCATGTGCGTTCATGTTCGTGGCCCTCTCATCTGCAGCTGTACAGGTGATAAAGAAACATTTATGCATACCTATCAATCACATACTCAGGCTGGACTTTGGGGAACAATAAGTGATACTGATACTTACACACTTCTGCGACATTCCATGCCAGTGCATCTTGAGTCCACTGGTCCAAGAGCTCCCTCTTCCTATGCTTGAGGTCAGCATAATGGTGCCAGTCCTGCTCACCAGTTTGAGGGATGCCAGTAGCACTGATGAGATCATGTGCTAGACAGTCCCATGCCTCCACTTTGTATTATGAGCCCTGATACTGGTCTTGCAGCAGTCTCCCTTCATGGTCTTTCACAAGGAGTCCAACCATGACCCTGGACTCCTGAATGCCCCAACACTGCGCTCGAAAGTGCTTACCCTCACCAATGCCAGCCATATTGCCTGCAGTGATCATGTACAACTGACTATGACTGTATTCCCACCCGCGAGGTTTAAATAGGGCTGAATTGCCACACTTTGCCATGGTTGGACAATTTTGAACATGCTGAGCTAAGCTAAGTGAAGGGCAAACCCGCTTAGCTAAGGTTGGCAGTGCTTAAAGGGGTACATGTTAAGCACTGCTTACCAATGTGTAAATCCACTTAGCTGGGCTACTTATTGCTTAGCATTTACATTTAAGCAATGCTTACACCAGGTCAGCATAGCTGAACACCACTTAGCATTGCTCACATTTCATTTTCTAAAGCATCAGGATTCTGTGATTGATTCATCATTACTGACATATTATAATTTTATGTTTACCTTCCATGACATCCTCCTATGTGCTTTCATAAAATTATATTCTTGTGTGACTATACTGTATGGGGAACTTGTGTTTATATGGGGGTTTCACATCTTCTGTAGACTGACATCTCACTTTTGGACATGCTACACTACACTGGTTGACCCAAAACAGTTGCTACTTAACTTAAGTTTACAAATATAATTTTAACACTACTTTCCCATAGAAAAATACATCGCTTGTCTTGGTATTCGAACCATGAATGCCTACATATAAAGCTAGCACTCTAACTACTACACGATCTCCACTTGGAACTTTGACTTGTATATTTGCATTTATCTCCTAGGAGATATTTAAGCTATACTAAGCAGATGCCCATAATGCACACACCCACTTAGCTATGCTTAAACATTCCTTAGGCTTGAAAAAAAAGTTTATATTATTTTTATATGACTATGTTATGGAAGTGAGTCTTTTGGTGTTCTGACAACTCATTGAGGACTACAGTTGTGAAATAATGGGATTCATTTGGCTTTCAGGCTTCTATTCTTCAGGGACTCCTGCTAATACATATCCTGTAATCTATCAACTTTCTAAGTGTGTGAGGGCATATTTTTCATGCATGTCCCTAATTTATTATTTATTCCCCCCATCATTTGTGCCTTTGTCAACATGCACTGCTATAAGGGAATATTGGCATACATTTGCTTTCAGACTTGTACCCTTCCATAATTCATGCTAATGCATGACCTGTTCTCTATCAACTTTCTAGGTTTGTGAGGGCTATATGTCTGTTTTGTCACTTTTGGAGGATTTATCCCCTATGTGTGCATTTGCAGAAATTTCCTGCTTTAGCAGGTTGCAGAAATGTCATATGACACTTTAGTAATGCAGGGGAGTGTGTCACAGAACCTGTCACACACTCCCTGCATTGCTATCCTGTTGCTGATTTTACTTCAGTGTCCTTGAACACTGAAATGATAATTTTTTTCATTTCATGTGGACACTGAAATACTGGCATAATATAAGAGTAAAGCTCTAATATTATGCCAGTTCAGCTTAGAAAGTGCCATACAGTACTTTCTGATTGCAGGGGCTGTGTTTAGTGTCTGTGCACTACTTGGACATGCCCCCTGCACTTGTTCATGGTTTGTGTCCATATAGGAAGTACAGCAGCATGCCTTCATGAATATTCAAAGCATGCCATGCTGCTGTTCTAAATGGACACAAACCACCCCATGCAAGAATAGTCTTATTCTTGCATGGTGTTTTTTGAATCTGGGGAACTAACGTGGTTAACAATGGACAAAATGATACTCCTCCTCAACAGTGAACCTGCAAGCCATCCTAAATACTATAAACCATAACTTGCCTTTTGGTGGTGTATAAACTATGTACTTAAATTGATACCAACAGAGTTTATAGTCACTTAGAAGAAAAATCAATCATGGCAATAGAACAGAAGGGTAACAAAAGAAAGTCATATGGAACAAAGGATAATTTGTTGTTAAATAAGTCATAATGGAGAACTGTAAAAAGGGGAAGAATCTAAGTATGGCTAGATTCCAAAAAAGCATTTGACAGCATTCCACACTCAGAGATAAAGGAGTGCTTAAAAATCTGTACTATTCACCCTATATTAAGCAATTATGTTACAGTGACAATGAAATAGTGGCAAACCACTTTGCAGTCAAGCCACGATAAAGGACAATTATTTATCCCAGGGATAAAAATTCAAAGGGGGATATTCAGGGTGACTTTTTGTCACCATCTTTCTTTTGATTTGCCCTCAACCCATTAAGCTGTCTACTTCACAGATTAGGTCATGGTTACAATTTGGCTTCCAGAAAACAACCAAGTATAAAGACTTCTCATCTTCTTTTTGTTGATGATTTAAAACTGTTTAGTTCATCAGAAAAGGAGCTGAAAGCACCACTGTAAGTGGTTAAAACTTTCTCAGATAATATAAAATGTCATTTGGTCTTGATAAATATGCAAAAGCTACATTTAAAACAGAAATGCTGCAGCACCAAGTAAACATCAGTCTGGACAAGAATTGGTTTATAATGGAAATTCACAGGAGGGAGTATATAAATATTTGGGAATTGATGAAGGATCGATAATAAAACTTGAACAAATGCAAGTAAGACTCAGTAAGGAAAATATTAGAAGATTAAAATTAATACTGCAAACAGCCTTGACATTTAGGAACAAAGTCCAAGCTATAAATCAGTTTGCTCTTCTTGTTCTAACTTACAGTTTTGGGGTGATTGACTGGCCCCAAAAGGTATTGGATCAATTTGACAGGAAAACAAGAAAAATGCTTCAGGCTTATCAACTGATAAATAAAAATCACTGTATACAAATATTATATATTCCTCATTCTGAAGGTGGTATGGGCCTCCTTGAAATTGATTACATGTATAGATCTGTAATTGTAGGACTGCATACATACCCCTAACCTCACCAGATCCAAACACAGTAAAAGTTTTCAAAAATTACCACTGGAACCACAACACTTGTGTAAACACCAATGTATTGAAGTAAAGCATTTTTCGTCTCCACAATAGTAGACTTCCTCAGACAAATAACATAAAATTTTCCTTCATTTAAATACAAGTCAGCTGGCTCTAATTTAAAAACATTCAACCTATCAACATACTGTTTTACATGACATCACTGTATACAAGTCTATATACAAATCTATATACAAAATTAAAGAAACAGTTTGCTGTCATCTCCCTTTTAAAATAAATAAATTAATTTGTTAATTTAAATGAAGGTTCTAAAAGTGTGTGTAACTAAACTTCACAAATTATTATGTTTAGGGGATAATGTGTTTAAGTATGTTTAACACATAGCTCACAAAGCCAGTGTGCCGAACAGTCACAGCCCTTAAGGCTAAACAACACACCTGATACACTTGTAATAGGTGACTCTATCGTCAGGCACACTGACGTCCTGCTCACCAGGCTGAACAAGGAGAAGGTCACGGTGAGCAGCCTGTCGGGCGCTAGGATCCGCCACATAACACAAGCACTCAGGTCACTCCAAGGCAAGTACAAATATGACTCAGTCATTGTCCATGCTGGTGTGAATGACCTGAGACGTACCTTCCTGGACTACATGAAAAGAGACATAGAGGAGCTCTCTGAGCATGTAGCCCAGGCCGGTATGACCCTGACCTTGAGTAGCATCTTACCCTCACCAAGAATGATGCCACAATATGAAGACAAGATGATCAATTTCAACAATTGGCTTAAGTATTGGTGTCATTCAAAGGGGATCAATGCCTGTCAGCCTGGGATGACATGCTTTCGACAAGCCACGATGCTTCGCTAGGGACGGCTTGCACCTGTCACCCTGGGCTTTGGATATTGGCAAAGGCTCTTGCTACCCCATAGTGCCTTTCTTAGGCAAGGCTCAAAAGACAAACCCACCTCCATAGGTATCACAAGGGATAAGAAACTAAGAGTAATGCTACTCAATGCCAGAAGTCTAAACCTCAAGATGCACGCACTAGAAACTCTCCTTAGCATGGAGAACATCGATATCTGTGCAGTAACAGAAACCTGGTTCAAGGCTCCCGAGAGCACCCCAGCACTACCAGGTTATACCTCATACCATGCTTTTTGGCCCCAAAACTTGGACTGAACCACAAAAGGAGGGGGAGTATCAATATTCGTCAAAGATACCCACACCTCCAGGTTGGTGGCACAGCACAAAGCATCAGAGACTATCCATGTGCAACTAACAGTGGGTAAAACTGCCTTCCAGTTTATAGCCTGCTACAGACCACCCTCCCAAACCCAGGAACCCCACTCGGCCTTCCTGAGAACACTGGAAAATATGAAGGTCTCTCCAAACACCATTATATTGGGCAACTTCAACTACTCAAACATAGACTGGGAGCATTACTCTAGCTTCAACACCCTAGCCCAAAGGTTCCTAGAATTTATAAACTCAAATGCTATGGAACAACTTGTTACCACTCCCACAAGAGGGGAAAACATACTGGACCTGATCATCACCAACATGGGGATTCTATGCTCCAGACCAGAAGTGTAGCCCTCACTGGTAAGATCAGACCATAAACTAATCTCACTGGATATTCACATCCCGACAGCACCCCCAGCCCAGAAAACCACAGTGAAAAACTTCTCTAAAGCAAATTTCACATTCCTCAAAACCGAGGTGGAATCCTTCAAAGCCCCCGGGCCTGTGGAAAATACAGCCCAGACTGCATAATCCTTTATAAACGCATTCTATGAAGACCTTCAGGAATGCATGGATCATGCAATCCCAAATTAAACCAAGACCCAATCCTCCAAAGGCAGACGTCCTGTCTGGTGGACCCCAGCCATAAACAAACTATACAATAGAAGGAGGAAGCTACTACATGATAGAGCAAAATCCCAAAAAGGGAAGGCATCTCTGATCAGTATTAGCAAAAAACTATGGGCACTCATAAAATCGTCTAAGGCCAGCTTTGAGAGAAAAATTGCACAGGACACTAAGGATAATCACAAGGCTTTCTTTAGTTATGTTAGGAACCTGGGTGGGAATTCCCAAATATGCTCAGAATTAGTCCAAAATGACAAAAAATACACCAAACCCACAGACATTGCCAACATCCTAGCTGACAGGTTCAGCTCAAGCTTCTCCCCCCTTCCCCACCAAAAGGGCAAATATCTAATCCAGCAGAGTGCTGCCCCTCTGACATCTCAGATGCTCAGGTAAGAGCCGCCCTCTCCAAAGCAAAAAACACAGCATCAATGGGACCAGACGGTGTCCTGGGCTGCGTCCTACATGAACTCCAAGAAGATCTAAACCCAAACATAAAACTACTGTTCAATCTCAGCCTTACTACAGGATATGTACCCAAAGAGTGGCGTACAACAACAGTGGTCCCTCTCCACAAAGGTGGTGCCACAACGGATCCTGGAAACTATCGCCCCATAAGCCTGACTAGCTTGGTCTGCAAAGCTATGGAAAGGATCATCATGGACCTCATAAATAAAGATATTGAGGACCTACAGACACTGGATCCTACCCAGTTCGGCTTTGTTATGGGCAGATCCTGCCTCTTAAACCTAGTCAATTTCTTTGAAACAGTCACCAAGGCCATTGACGAGGGGAAGGTGGTCCACACAGCATACCTGGACCTCGCAAAAGCCTTTGATACAATACCCCACTCAGGCATTATAGATAAGCTCACCAGCTTAAATATAAACCCCTATGTCACTAGATGGGTTGCAAACTGGCTCAAGGACAGAACCCACATGGTTAGAATTGCTGGAGCCATGTCAGACTCCAAACCAGTTACAAGTGGCATCCCACAAGGTTCAGTCCTGGGACCTCTCTTGTTCGGTATATATTTCTCGGAGGTACAGGCCAACATGGAAGGACTGTGGCTGACCAAGTTCGCAGATGACTGCAAACTGGGCGCCATAATCGACTCTCCAGCCAACACAAGCATCCTCCAAAAGGGTCTCATAGAAACAGACAACTGGTGCCAGAGCCATGGCCTCAAGCTAAACGCCAAAAAGTGTATAGTCATCCACTTTGGAAAAAACAAAGTGCCCACAAATTACCACATAGGTAGTAATCCATTAAGTACAGAAAAAGTAATTAGGGACCTAGGGACCCAAGTTGATAGCAATCTCACATTTGACAACCACGTGGCCAAAGTGGTTAGAAGAACATTTTATATAGCCCACCTAATCATGAAGGGATTCACATCTAGATCAGGGGAGGTCATCGTGCCTCTTTACTCATCCCTCATCAGGCCCATAATTGAGTACAATGCCCCTTTTGGGATGTACCTTACCAGATACCTGCAGCAACTGGAAAGACCCCAAAAGTACCTCACCAAGAGGATCAAAGGGCTCAAACAGATGCCATATGCTGCCCGGTTAAAGAAACTCCAGCTCTACTCAGTGGCATACCGCCTGCTCAGGGACGATCTGTGCCTGACATATAAAGCCATGTCCAACCCAGAATTAATGGACATGCTGCACCTCAGAAAAGCCAAATCCAATTGAGCTACGCACTCGAGAGACTTGAACCTCAGCACTGAAACAAATAGGACATGCTGGAGGGACAGATTCATAACCCAGAGGCTCCCTTCACTCTGGAATAAAATCCCAGTCCAGGTTAGGCAGAGTCCCTCACTGACTCTCTTCAAGAGGAATCTTGATGAGTGGATGGGAGATCGTAGGTTTACCACGGGTATCACTTCTGCATCACTGTTAGACAGAGGCACAGTATACTAACCTCGAAAAAGAGCATAGCAAAATTAATTTAAAATGGGTGGTGAAAGCCAAACACACTCTGGCTAGGCTTATAAATGCTCTAGGGCAGATAGCCTAGTATGAACCTATGAAACTATGAACCTATAAATGTTTCCCTAACGTGTTAAGCTTTTCAGCTTTAAAATGCACACAATCAAAGTCACTTCATTTAAACCTGGAGGGGTATAAGAATTCAGTCTAAATTGCCAGAAAAGCTCCTGCTTTTCTAACAATAAATGTTGGGGGCCTCCTTTTATACTGGCAGGGTCTTGACCTATCACTTTGAAAAGGAAGTGATGTGTAGGGTTCTCTGTGCAATGCCTAGCTAATGCATTTGTTGGAGTCTTTTTCCGAATGTGATAGGTATGCTCGTATATTCTTTCCCTTAATCTCCTGTCGATCTTTCCTACATAAAAAGCTGGGCAGACCTGACAGGTTGCTAGATAGGCCACAGACCTGGAATTACAATTATATCTATCTTTCACTTCAAATCTATTGGTACCTATTCCCAGTCTGTTTCCTGTTGCTATATATTTACAATAATTGCAACTTTCACATTTATAGGTACCTTCTGTTCTACAGAATGACCTGGGGTCCATTTCTAAAATGTTTTTTAGGTTCCTCCCTTTTCTGTAAACTAGTTGTGGACCATTCCCTAGTTTCTCCAGGACTTCTTGTTCTGTCACAAACAGGTTCCAATTTCTCCTTAAAATACATTCAATTTCCTTTGCCTCTAGGCAAAAGGGAGTAATAAAAACTAGTACTTGGTTTCGCAATGGTAAATCTGCTTTTTGACTGGAAACTCTGTGCTAAATTATTAGGCAATGCCACATCACTAACCTCCTCTACTAAAGGTACTGGATGGCTAGACATTAGGATTGGTTTGTAAAACCCTGTTCTCCTTTTATACTGCACTTCATCTAAAAGGTTAAGGACTAAACTGTTTGGATAACCCCGCATCAAAAACATTTGTTTTAGTGTCTCACATTCATCTAGAAAAGCACAGTCTTCTGTAACCATCTGTGCTGCCTGGACAAACTGGCCTTTCAGCACTGATCTCTTCTGATGAAATGGGTGGCAACTCGAAAAATGTAACATGGTGTTAGAGTAAGTAGGTTTGCGATGTATTCTAGCCTCAAAATGTTTCTCCTTAGTGTTTTTCTTTAACTCAACATCAAGGTAGGTTATGATGTTGTCATGGTAAATATGTGTACAGTTGAAAAACCTAGTACTATTGTTTAGATAATCTAAGAAGTTCTGGGCTTCGTGTTCAGTACCATTAAACAGAATAAAAATGTCATCCAAAAACCTTGTATACATCATTATTCTTTCAGCCCATTCTTCATTCATAAGGATAGTCCTGTGTTCCCAGTTCACTAGAACCAAATTGTCCTAGCTCCCCCCACATGGGGAACCCATTGTACACCCACCAACTGTTTATATATTTCATTGTCGAACATTACAAAGTTGTTGTTCAAGATGATGTCCATCATTTCCTGAAATAACCTGACTTCTGTGTTGCTTGCACCATGGAATAGCAGTCTTTCCAATACCCATTCTATTCCTTCTTCATGAGGAATGGAAAAATATAAGTCCGTAACATCAATTGTCAAAAACCTTACATCTTCTTGGTACTCGAGTTCATTCATAGCTGTCAAAAAGGACCAAGAGTCTTTGCAGACTTGCTTTTCTTTGATCACATACTTCTTCAGAATAGAATCCACATATCTGGCACAAGCATAGGTAATTGAACCCCTGGCATTTACCAGTGCCCTCATTGGTGGATTAATTTGGTTTTTATGTACCTTAGGTAAACCAAATAATGTCGGAGTTTTTGGGCTTAAACTGGTCAAATAGTTAAAAGTCTCTATGTCAATCAAGCTTTTAATGAACAAATCATTAAACAAGTTGTGGATCTTTTTGTATGCTCCATTCATTTCATTAATGCTTGATTTACCATAGGTGCTACTGTCCAAAACAGTCTGCATCCTTGACTTGTAGTCATCAGTGTCCATAACAACTAGTCCACCTCCTTTATCTGGTTTGAGTACATGTACAGGCAAATCTTTAATTAAATTTAAGGCTTCAATTCCTTTTTTATCAATGTTGTTCGACTTCACTTTTCTGTTGTTTCTCTGTAGGTGCCTCAAGTCAACGATGTTACGGACTTATAATTTCCCCCCCATGTAGGGGGAGCTATGCCAATTTGGTTGTAGTGAACTGGGAACACAGGACTATCCTTATGAATGAAGAATGGACTGAAAGAATAATGATGTATACAAGGTTTTTGGATGGCATTTTTATTCTGTTTAAGGGTACTGAACACGAAGCTCAGAACTTCTTAGATTATCTAAACAATAGTACTAGGTTTTTCAACTTGACACATATTTACCACGACAATATCATAATATACCTTGATGTTGAGTTAAAGAAAAACACTGAGGAGAAATGTTTTGAGGCTAGAATATATCGCAAACCTACTTACTCTAACACCATGTTACATTTTTCGAGTTGCCACCCATTTCATCAGAAGAGATCAGTGCTGAAAGGCCAGTTTGTCCAGGCAGCATGGATGGTTACAGAGGACTGTGCTTTTCTAGATGAATATGAGACACTATAACAAATGTTTTTGAGGCGGGGTTATCCAAACAGTTTAGTCCTTGACCTTTTAGATGAAGTGCAGTATAAAAGGAGAACAGGGTTTTACAAACCAATCCTAATGTCTAGCCATCCAATATCTTTAGTAGAGGAGGTTAGTGATGTGGCATTGCCTAATAATTTAGCACAGAGTTTCCAGTCAGAAAGCAGATTTACTATTGCGAAACCAAGTACTAGTTTTATTACTCGCTTTTGTCTAGAGGCAAAGGAAATTGAATGTATTTTAAGGAGAAATTGGAACCTGTTTGTGACAGAACAAGAAGTCCTGGAGAAACTAGGTAATGGTCCACAACTTGTTTACAGAAAAGGGAGGAACCTAAAAAAACATTTTAGAAATGGACCCCAGGTCATTCTGTAGAACAGAAGGTACCTATAAATGTGAAAGTTGCAATTATTGTAAATATATAGCAACAGGAAACAGATTGGGAATAGGTACCAATATATTTGAAGTGAAAGGTAGATATAATTATAATTCCAGATCTGTGGTCTACCTAGCAACCTGTCAGGTCTGCCCAGCTTTTTATGTAGGAATGACAGACAAGAGATTAAGGGAAAGAATATAAGAGCATACCTATCACATTCGGAAAAAGACTCCAACAAATGCATTAGCTAAGCATTGCACAGAGAACTCTACACATCACTTCCTTTTCAAAGTGATAGGTCAAGTCCCTGCCAGTATAAAAGGAGGCCCCCAACATTTATTGTTAGAAAAGCAGGAGCTTCTCTGGCAATTTTGACTGAATTCTTATACCCCTCCAGGTTTAAATGAAGTGACTTTGTTTGTGTGCATTTTAAAGTTGAAAAGCTTAACACGTTAGGGAAACATTTGAACATACTTAAACACAATATCTCCTAAACATAATAATTTGTAAAGTTTAGTTACACACACACACCTTTAGAACCTTCATTTAAATTAACAAATTAATTTATTTATTTTAAAGGGAGATGACAGTGAACTGTTTGTTTAATTTTGTATATAGATTTGTATATAGACTTGTATACAGTGATATCATATAAAACAGTATGTTGATAGGTTGAATGTTTTTAAATTAGAGCCAGCTGACTTGTATTTAAATGAAGGAAACTTTTATGTTATTTGTCTGAGGAAGTCTACTTTTGTGGAAACGAAAAGCGCTTTACTTCAATAAATCAGAGCTTACAGAAGTGTTGTGGTTCCAGTTGTCGTTTTTGGATTTTTGGTGCTGCTTATGTGTCTTGGATTCCACAGTAAAAGTTTTAAAACATGAATAGAACAAATCTAAAATGACTTCTCTGCTTAGTCCAGCAGAAGAATATTGGTGTCAAGCGGAAATGGAAATCAAACCAGAAGTAGACAAACATCAGACAGCAAATGAATGTGCCAAAAATACAAAGAAAGAAGTTATGGAGAAGAATCAGATGAGAGGGCAAGAAATGTGGAGAAGGCATAAATATAGTTGCAAGTACAGAAAACTCCTGGAATAATCTCATGTCAATCAGAATTTGATGCAGGAATGGTTAAGGAGAGGTGAATTTAAACTAAAAGATAGTGGACTATTACATACTGATTTACAAAGTCCACTGCACATGAGGGAGAAACAGAAAATGCAGGTTCTGTAAAACAGAACTGGAAACAATTGTACATCTTGTTGCTGGGTGTGATACACTAATGGCAGAGGACCTGTATACTGAAAGGCATAATAATGTGGCAAGACTGTTGCATTTGGGGATTGTGCAAATATTACAGTATTAAAGTAGCTGAGAAGCATTGTAAGCATCAGCCACAGACTATTATAGAGAATGATGAAGTTTATATCACATGAGATTACCCATTACCAACAGTTCAAAAAACAGATGCAACGAAACCTGATATAGTAGTCCATGAAAAAAGCACAAATGTAGCATTGATCTTTGAAATTGCTACACCCAGTGATTATAGTGTTTTATGTATAGATAGACACAAAGTCATAAAATACCAAGATTTGCAGGCAGAAATGAGGGCAATGTGGTAGAAGGATACCTAGACAGTTCTATTAGTAGTAGGAGCAATGGTTCTCATTAAAAAGAATTTAGCCATATTTAGATATGCTACCAATATATGTAACTCCATATGAATTACAGGAGTCAGTTCTGGATACACCACAGGTGCTGCTGCGAGCACTTTTGACTAACATCAAAGGTAAGTACTAAGTTAGCTGCCCTTTGAAGCCTAGCTAACTTCACCAAAAGTGAGAATCAAATGCTGCATTTTGTGCATGTTAGGCAAACACCTTAACCTTTATACCAAACCAAGACTTGAATAATGCTAATTTCATGAACTTTAATCATACTTTGACTTAGGAATGGTGTCCATTCCTGTCATGTTATTAGAAACCAAGAAGGCTTGAATTAATTAAACCAACCCGACGAAAATATAACACAGGCCCCACTCACAATTTGTGATGATTTTGCAGCATGGCACATTTGCAGCATGGCACCCATTAAGAAATTATTAATAAGCCCTCAAAACTTTAAAGCTCTGTAGTGTGATCCAAATAATAAAATGGATGCACAAATGTTTGTATAAAGTCATGGGGAAGATGAATAAATAATGCCTGTGGGGAGTCACTGACATACTTGGCATTTCACATCTTGTTAGATTGAAACACATACCAAAGTCAGATCTCAGAGAGTGGTGCATCAGCCACTGATGCCACAGAAAGAGGCATATCAGAAGTGTCATGAAGAACATACCTGAAGGCATTACATCACTATCCTACTGTAATGATTATGGCTCATCTGATATGGAGTGTGAGACCTAAACAAGTGGCCCCCTTATTGTGCCATCTCCGCAGTCTTTGGCTAAGCCTCTCCAGTCTGTCAGAATTGTCTGACAGACAGAGACCTTTACAGATTCAAAACCCTGCCAATCATTCTCTACTCTCAACTCTCTACATTGCTGTGTAGTAACTTCATGTGCCACAGGCGACAGTAAAGAACACACTTCAAGGTGTGAAGTAAGAAAGGCTTTTGATGTTCATTTTTCCAGTGCAAAATATTTTGAGGGGCCGAAAGGATGTAGCACTTTTAATGTTCACATGAATGTAATTTAGCCATATCACTGTTGGGTGGTAAGTACCTCATGTCTGTTCATATTGTTTTGCACTTATACATTTCCAGATTTTAACTACTGCCTGGATACATGTGCTATATAAGTCAGTATTAACTGCATGTGTCACAGGAGAACTCTCACCCCAGGCATCACAGAGCACCTGTTTGACTTGCATGAAATCACTAATGTGTTGAAAGGGCTTTGTTAGAAATTATTTATTTGTATTTATTTTATCTATATTTGTTTACCAGGGTAGTTTATTGATATCAATATACCATTTGCAGGCACATCCAGGGTGAAATGGACCACATAAGAAATAAATAAAATAGATTTAAAGATACAAGGATATGCTAAAAAACAAATGTATATGCATATTTACATATACAAAAATATGCTACAACATTTATTTCAAGAAGCAGTCAACAATGTCAAATGGCAAATATTAACGGATGCATCAGATTTTCCAGGATGTAATGATTACATTACATTAAAACCGTTTTTATAAAATGGTATTATTATGGGTGAAGACTACTATTAGTACATATTACATTATTTTAATGCCTACATTACTACTTTTCAGTAAGGAATATTGGTCCTAAATAATTGTATTTACTTAAGCAATGGTACGAACTTCAGTATCTCTGTGTTCAACATGTTGCACGTTACATGGCTCTTGGAAGAGTTCAGAATCATATTGCTTTATTTGTCTATAGAGATTTTATTAATACATATTTATTTTTAGTTAATGGATCCCAATTATTGGACCCTAGGCACAGGGAAAAGCATATGTAAATAACATGAAATGAAAAGTACATTATAATGAAGTGTAGTAATAGATTTCATATTGCAGATGCTAAGCATAATATGTAAATAGTATGAACTATAGAACATTGTTTTTAATTAAGGTTTTTAACAGTTTATTACACAAAATATATTGTTGTGAATATGTGTTTTACTGTGATATGATGTACTATAAGTATTAGTTTAATGTATGTTACTTGTCTTTTTAAATATTTAATTTGAATTGGCGCCAAAATGGGTATATATTGTGCTGTATTAATTGATTAATTGATTCTGAAGAAGTCCACACGATGGTGGATGAAAGCGCTTAATTCTACTACTAGTTTTTATATTCTGTATACTGCTACAATTTTTGTTGGCGAGCTGTGGTCTTAACAAAGGACGTATTATTGCTCCTGCAGTGTCATTCCTTCTGGGTTTGAGGAATACTTTGTTGCTTTTGGCCTATCTTTGGATTATTTAAATGTCAAAACATGGATGGAAAAATGGAGTTATTCTTATCAGAGCATTATGGATAAGATGTAGCCATAGTGATTTGAGATGATGATGCGACAGGGAAAGCAGCATATCATTATATAGAGAGGTATGAAGACATTAGAAGAGCAAGTGAAAATAGTTGCAAGAAAGGATACCACAGGAAGAAGACAGAGAAGAAGTAAGAGAGGCCTGCAGAGGAAATATGAGTAGAAAGGAGAAGAAATATGAGACAGCTGCAAAGAAAAGAGGAAAGTAGGATGAATGAGTGGCAATTAAGTAAGGGGATGGCAAGTTGAAATAAGGAAGGATGAAAAAGAGATAAAGGTGTGTGTGAGAGAATGACCTGAGTGAGTGCCACTGCACTCTGCGTGGGTGAAGAGGTGTTCCTTGGGCTGTTATCTGAAGTCAAAATACTTTTGGGTCTCAGATTGAGAGTGGAATGGAGTTCCATAGTTTAGGTGCTAGAATGGAGAATGCATGGTCAGTACAACAGAGTTTACTTTTTAGAGTTAGTATGGTGGACTGAGATTGAGAGATACCCCTAAAATTTTATGTTGGGGTTTTCATGACAAGTTTGTGAGTGAGAGGGGATGATGTCTTAGGATAAAGGGCATTGTGCATTAGTCATCCTAGTTGGAAGTTGGCTTTCAAATATACTGGGAGCCATTTAGCTTCACTGAGAGTTAAGTAGTGGTGTTCATTATTGGGGAGTTAATAATGAATTGGCAGATTTTATTGAATATAGTTTGCAAGGTGGTGGCATTTTCTCTGAGACTGTAGCTACAATGGGAAGTCCATATATGACATGAGATAAGAATATGCCTTTGCCTGTGGCAGCTTTGGCTGGCTTGGACAGAGGATGCAAAAGCCTGTTCATCTAGAACAGTATTGTGTTGATTTTTTTGCATATATTTTGAATCTTTATTTGAAACTTAGGAGATTGGTCTAATCAAATGCTAGGATGTGGTAACTTCTATGGTGGCATTATTAATCTTGTTAATATTAAGGAAGATAGGTGCTTTGGCTGTTCTTGATTGGTTCTAAATAGCATTGCTTTTGTTTTTGAGGGAACCAAGTATACGTTTCTAGACTATTATCCACAGGTAAAGGGTTTGGATGTCATCTTGGAGCTGAGTTTGTATAATGCCGTGGGATTTGTATGACTTGTAGATGACCATGTCAACTGCATAAAGAATTAGAGGTCGCTCAGAATGATCAGCTGGGAGTTTATTGATAAATATTGAAAAGAGGAGTTAAAGTGGAACCCTGCGGAACTCCTTTCATAAGAAGAGCTGTTTCAGAGGTGGCAGTGCCTATTTTTAACTGGAACGCTCTGTTGGTGAGGAAATCTACAAACCAAGGTTTTGCATCATCACTAATGCCTATTTTGGTTAATTTGTCAAAAAGTAAGCTATGGTTACTTAGATCAAAGGCCTTTGTGAGTTCCATAAAGACAGCTTCTATAAGTCTAACACTGTCCATACTGGATATGATGTCACCTGTGAGGGTGTACACAGATGTTATGGCACTGCGTCCAGACCAAATCCATGTTGCTTCAAGGATAGAAGATGGTATTGGTATAAATATGCATTAATTTGGTTGTAGGTAACTTTTTCTAGTATTTTATCTACAGCAGGAAATACTTGAGATAGGATGGAATTGTGAAGCAGTAGTTAAGTTGGGTAGTTTTGGAATAGGCATGACTATTGCTGTTTTCCACATCTGAGGCATAATCTTATTAGTTAAGCAGAAGTTTTACATGTGAGTGAAAGGCTGGGAGATGAAGTCATTACAAAGGTGAATAAACTAAGGATTTAGGTTATCTAAACATGGGGGAATATCTATTTGTATTTGCTAAAATTGTATTTCAGTTTCTTTGCTTCTAATCTTTGTGAAGTGGAATAGTGGAATGTAAAGGGGGAGGAAGGGTGGCTGAGGGGGTTATAGGTTTCTGTTGTTGATATGTGGCAGGTTGGTGAGCTTATTGAGGTAGTCAGTGCATGAGATTATGTATGTGGTGATTTTTGAAATAAAACTGAATAGCAAAAATAAACTGATACAGTGTTACATGTGTCACATTAGTACACTCACATTATATGTTCCTTTCTAGATTTGAGCAGCTGCTTATATAAGTGTACAGTCAAAAGAAGAACTGTGTATTTACTCAACACACCACAGATTAAGTCTTTCCACAACTGTGAGACAGAACATATTTGAAGGCATAACATTATCATTGTGGTTCAAAGCATTTTTTGAGATAAAAGTAATGGAGTAGCCCTCTCTCACCTGTAATTGTACACATTAAAACTGTGGTGGATGTAATTCATGCATAGCAGTATACTGACACATACACTCATACTATTAAGTCACTACATGTTTTGAACAAATATCTCTATAAGTACACAAGTTACAGGATATTGTCTGAACTGAACATGCCACAGAAGTTTTACTACAAATGTAAGACAGGGCTCTTTGAAAACATTACAAAATCTTAGTGCCACAAGGTATATGCCTGCCTTTAAATTTTTTGAAAGAGTGGTGTACTTTGTCTCTTTGACCCAAAATATTGCATGATAGTAGGTGTAGCTGACTACACATACTGCATTATGCAGTCATCCCTGTGACTTTAGAAGCACAATACATAGATAATGATAGATTCAAACTCATAGCTTGCAAAGCCAACAAAATACAGGCCATTGTATTATTTCCTCACACCACAGGAGAATGATTAATATGAGGATGAGATAAAGCACATTCCAACAAATACATTTGTCAGTGTTTAACAAAGCAGTTGACTGTGCTATAATGGACAGAAAGTAATGAAAGAGAGCTTACTGGCTGCAAACACACACGCACACACACACACACACACACACACACACACACACACACACACACACACACACACACACACACACACACACACACACACATATTCGCATGCATGCATACACACACACACATTGACACACACATCACAAATGAGTCTATTGAGTAATGCCTGGATTTGACTACCTAACCAAAATCACAGGCTGAAGAATATCATGAATTGCAACTGCACTGTCACACCTGCATTTGTTTGCGCAAGTTTAACAGTGCACATTTGAAAGGATGACTATCTTAGGTTTCATAGTGTGATGACTGTGCAAAAAGGGACTAAAAATGGTGAAAGAACCTACTACTACTGTAAAGCTACACAATTGTATCTGTGGGTGAAACCATTCCTACCTAGCACAAAGAAGTCACACACATACAGTAGTCACTCACTACTGGATTCAAACCATCTACCTATTTAATTACACAATCTAGAGTACATTTTATCAATGCCATATATGGCGTATATATGGTATATATGCCACAGAAGAAATTTGATTACACTGTTGAGACAGTGCATATTTTTAAAAATTTCCTTAAAAATGTATTTTGGCTAAAACTGCAACAAATTGATGGAAGAGACATATGCTGATTTAAATATCTCTCTTGAGTAGAAGTGTCCACATCAGATGTGATTGTGAAGCCTGCCCTACATAGCACTACAGACACACACACTCATGCCAGTTCCACAGTGCTGGATTCAAACCACCTACCTATGTAAGTTATATATACTAGAGTACTCATTAGCAACCACAATCTCACAGATGAAATCTCTGATTACAAGTGTGAGATAGTGCACATTTAACCTCATTAATCTGTTGTACAGAATGTGTTTTGGCTAAAAAATGCAATGCAATAGATTGATAGGGGAGACATATCCTGCTTTAAATATTTCTCCTCAGTGGAAGTGTTGACATGAGATATGTGGGTGAAGCCTGTCCTGTATAGCACTACAGACATACCATTTCCACAGTGCTGGATATGAATCACCTACTTTTCTATTTAGAGAATATAAAGTATACATTAGCAACAGCAAATGCTACAGGAGAAGTCAAATTACAGCACTGAGACAGGACACATTTGAATGATTTACCATATCAGTGTGGTGCACAGAATGTGCTTTGTCTAAAAATGCAACAGATTGATGGAACACCCCCTCCCAGTGTAAATATATCTCAAAAGTGGAAATATTCACAATTGAAAGTACAGATCCTCCACACACACACACACACACACACACACACACACACACACACACACACACACACACACACACATACACACACACACACACACACACACACACACACATGCACACACTCGTAGTATTTATGCAGTGCTGGATTGTAGCCACCTACCTAGTCACATGATCTAGAATACACAATAACAACTGAAAGTCCACAGGACAAATCTGACTACAACAATGAAAGAGTAAATTTTGCAACATTTACATCATCAGTGTGTTGTAAAGAAGATGTTTGTGGTAAAAGGTGGTAGAACTTGGAGGATCCCTCTCCAAGTTTAAATGTTTCTCCTGAGTGGAAGTGTACACATCAGATGCAGGGTTGAAGCAATTCCGACCTAGCACTACAAATGCGCACACACTCACAAACACATACACACACACACACACACACACACACAAACACACACACACACACACACACACACACATACAATCTTGACAGTCACTACTATATTCAAATACTTACCTATCTTATTACAAAATATAGACTACTTCTACTTCATATTAGCTGCAAGTGCCACAACATAAGTCTGACTTTAAACATAGGTCAATGTACATTTGTAAGGATTACCACATCAGTGTACTGCAAAGAAGATAATGTGCATCACAGGTTTGGGTAAAAAGGAATCTGTCTTGACAAGCAGAAGTAACATAATATGTTGATCACAACTAATTACATACTGTTCAGACACTTTATCTGTCATGTTATTCATGTACATCGTGGTACTGTGAGTGATGTAGTTGTTTCAGAGTATGGTGTGTCGGAGACAATCAAACTTGTGAAACAGCAGATTGCCAACCAAGCATTTGTGAGTGCTCAGCTCAGGAAGATTTTATGCATGTAGTAATCATTTGTTGTGCCATTATATTTCCTCATGCTTGCACAATGTGTAGTAAGTATTTAATATCACTGAGGATGTATGAAAATGCCTCACATCATTGTACATCATTTGCAAGTCTAAATGTGTTGAAGCGTGTAGCCAGCATCACAATTAACTCCTCATATGAGTACAAAAGTCTATTAAATCATACAGAAATAATACAGACCACTCACATTACATTCTTTTTGTCAAAATCACTCCCCAAAGCTCATCTGTGCAATTGACAGCAAAGTATTAGCACACACATGATTATACTTTGAAATTTTGAGCTTAGTACAGGAATTAACAGTAGTCAATGGAGCTTCATACCAACCTTCATGCATATATGGAGTACATACATAAAAACAGTTCTGATGGAGATCCAGCTTAGAAAAGATGCATATTATGTTTATGTGTGTGCATCATGATTTACACATTTATCCTGATAATTACAGTAAAGTAATAATTCTAAGGATAATACAGGTACATACATTGCAGCCCTCATATGTGGTGACCATGCATGTATTTGATGTGTGTTGTACTGATTCTTATACAATTAAATATGTTTGTATGACATCACTGAGCAATACAGTCACGGCATAATAACATATATGTAGAAGTCATAATTAAAGACTTTAGAAAAGGCATGGAAATGCAACGTAATCCTTCTTATCACCTTATGTGTATACAGCTGCAATATTTCTCATACATGCCTGTTATATTTGGCTTTGTAACAGATACAAGTATTAGTTGTGCTGTCTTGCACTTATTTCTGGAAAAGTATGAACATTTTGGGCCTTATTATGAAACACATAAGGAACCAAACATGTTAATGCCAGTGGGATCCTGGACTATGGAAACACCATGAAGCAAGAAAGTTTGTGTCCAGCATACTTGAAAACAGTAGTTACAATTGCAACATCTCATATAATGTACATTAAACTCTGCAGTCTGTTCAAGAGACGGTAACTATCTCAGTAACCACTAACAAATCAGATACCATTGCAACCCAAATTAATTCCCACTTCATAAATTCCATAACCTTCCTGCTAGGCAACCAACCTAACACTCCTCTTACTCTTCCTACCTCTAATCCTGATTATCCTAACCCCTTTTGTTGTTCTCCCATTCAAACTAGCTACATAAGATCTCTCGTAGCTAAACTTAAAACCCTACTGTCTGGCTGCCAATCAGCTCCCAAATGAGTTTATAAAAATTGCAGCCCCATCCATTGCCTACCCCATATCCATCTTGATCAATCGCTCTGTTTCTGAACAGTATGTCCCAACTCTTTGGAAAATATCCCACATCATCTCACTCCATAAAGGTGGTTCTTCCAAAGAGATAACCAATTACCACCCTATTGCCATTCTTTCTCCCCTAACAAGAATCTTAGAAAAATGAATCCACAAACAGCTCCTTAACCATCTCCTCTCTAACAATCTGTTATCCAGTTCACAACATGGTTTTAGACCCAAACATAGTACTTCCACTTCTCTAATCTCTTTTACAAACACCATTCATCATCTCCTAAATGAAGGCCAAGCAGTCTCCTCCACCTTTCTGGACATGCTAAAAGCCTTCAACACCATCTCCCATTAACTTCTACTCAACAAACTCTCAACCAACAGCATCAGCTCAGCCACTCTGTCCTAGTTCCTCAGCTATCTTTCCAATCAGCAGCAGGCCACCAAATGGCAAAACACTCTTTCCCCCCTTCTCCCCATCTCTGTTGGTGTGCCCCAAGGTTCAATACTTGGCCCTCTCCTCTTCATATTATTCACTAATAACCTCAGCTCTGGAACCAATCAAGCCACCACTGTCCAGTATGCCAACGATGCTACTCTTATATGCCCCCCTCACCCCATGAACTTCAATTAAAAATGCAATCAGCCTTACAAAGCATAGAAGAATACCTATCAGTACAGCAACTTATTCTCAACCCTAATAAAACCAAATTAATAACCTTCAAAAATAAAAAATCCAAACCTTGTCACACCCCTCTTACAATATGCTCATCAAACGGAACCAATATCAAACCCACAACTCATACTAAACTCCTAGGGGTCACTATTGATGAGACTCTAACCTTTGTAAAACATGCCTCTCTGACTATAAAAAAAGTCCAAATCAAGCTTGGCACCTTATACAGGGCCAGGTCATATCTTACCCACAATGCCAGGCTTGCCACTGCCCATTCTCATCTGCTTTTTACCCTCCTCTACGGATCCCATATTCTCACCAACCGTCACAAATCTGAACTAAACAAGCTAGAATCATGCTATCATAAAATTGCAAAGTTTGCCATGAATGCCCCATACAGGACCCACCACTGTACTGTGTTCTCTCAACTAAAATGGCTAGAACTCCCCAACCTTCTAGCTCACAAGCAACTAACGATAGCCCATACGTTAATTCACCAACCCTCTAACTGCCCTGCCCTCTCCTGTTTTGTCCAACCCTCTCTCAACCCCAGATCCCTCAGATCATCCAGTAAACTTATGCTAAAGGTCTACCAATCCCACAACTGTCATGGGGACTGTCTTTATTCCAATAAAATTACCAAACTTTGGAATACGATCCCTCCTTCAATTAATAAAAATCCACACCATCATGAGTTCAAACAGCAACTACTCAACCACCTAGCCTATAATTGGCTCTGCTCCTGTCTGACCTTTGGTTAAATCCACTAATGCTCATCCCACCCCTTTCCCACTGCTACAGCTTCTCAATGTTTCCTTTCATCCAAGTTTTCTCTCTTTTACCCCTCCTTTCTAATGGTGTTTTGGCTCCTCTCTTAAGTTAATGTTTATACAATTCCATCCTGCAGGAATCTCAAACATTCTGGACTAGCAATAATATTTTTGTGTAACATGTAATTTGTATATACTATATTTTGTACTAGCCTTTACTTAAGTTTTGTACTATGTTGAGTGTTGTTTAATTTCATATCATTACTGTTAACTGAATTACTGTTGTTTTATACTCAAAAGAATATATTGTACTATTTTTGGAGCTTTTCTCCCGGGCCTCCAGTGAAAATGGGCTCCTAGCCCAGTCAGACTTTCCAGGTTAACAAATGTAATAAATAAAATAAATAAATAAATCACATCATAGTTTTATCAGCTTGTGTTTTCATAGTGCAGTGAGGCCAAATAGAGTAGCACAAAGGTCACCAGACTAATTCAGTCAAAGGCAAAAACTCACCAGACCTGAAAAGTATCACAGCACATCACTTAGAAGCACATACTTCATAAAGCTAAAATTACACATTTGAAGGGACAGCCAAAACAGATTGAAACAAGGACGAATATAAGCATTAGGCTCATCACAGTGATGACAAAAGTAACACCCATTAGATGCATATGATATCTAGCAGCCTAATAAATATGTTAGAGTGACTATATCACAGTAGTGCTAACACTTTGTATTTCTATAACACAGTGGGATAAGCACATTTGTGGGAAGATAACCATACTAGTACAGCTGACAGCATAAACTCACCAGTTTTTGACATAGGACATTAACCGCCATTTACAACTTAACTGCCATTTACTGTTACTCAGCATTGGTGCACAATGCTTGCTGAGGACAATAACTGAGGAGGTAACACTGGCAGATTGAGACCCACATGTGTTCAGTGTCTCTGCTGCCTGTGGTGGTGCCACCACAGTCCCCTGTGGAGGTACGGTGGGCCAAACCCCAGTAATCAGTCTAGTTGTCTGTGCTGTTGGTCATTTGTGTTGCAGCAGCAATGTCTACATACAGAACAAAAATGAGATATAGGATTGGAATAGTGAAAATGTAGATAATAAGATCAATGCTATGTCAGGTTAATATTTCAACATATAAGCAAATATAATACATAACTATGTTAACGTTTGTCATATCTCCATGTGATATGAAGGAGCTACTGGTCACAGACACTTCAATCTCAGTGCTCTTAGAATTAATATAGAAACAAGTAGTTGACTGCATTCCAAGTAAATGCATTCAGTTACAAAAATGAAATTTTTAACGTTATTTAATATTGCAGTAAATTATTTTTTACATACTATCCTGTGAACTTAACTGCTGCTGCTGAGAACTGAACCAACACAAAGGTAGGTTGATTTACTCATTGCCTAATGCCATGATTAAGAGTTATTGGAGCAAGCATGTATGCTTGGTATAAAGTTTGGGTATGTCTACACAAGCTCATATAGATTGATGCCCAGATATTTGATAAGATTACCTACATTGCTGAGGTACTACGACCTTGCTTTCATTCACTCTTGATCCATACTTACCCTGTGCCTCTCAGAGGCAATTAGGCAAACCAATCTTTCCTGACATTCCTCAGTATTCTGAGCAATCTTTTCAACAGTTGTACAGAATAGAAAAAAAAAACATAATGACTACCTGTGTTGCCTGACCAATGTGATGAGTCAATGTACTTACACAACTCAGGGCATTTGCAGTTCTAACGTCTGCCTCTCACTGGCTCAGTAGGTCTTACTTGCACCTCTTCATGTCACTGTAATGGTGACTACATTGTTCCCCAGTGTGTGGAATACCAGTTGCACTGGAGACAGCCTTGGCCAAGCCAGTCCAAGCCTCAGATGTATACTGAGACCTGGTGTACTTGATCTGCAGAAGCCCGTAGCTATAGCACTTTACAAGGAGTGATACAAAGATCCTGAACTCATCAATGCCCCACCTTTGGGCTTTAAATGGAGCAACTGTTTCACCTTTGCCTACAATGTCTTCTGAAGGACACCAACAAATATGTATTTTAATTGGCACCCAATTCAGATGTTACATGTACCAACCTGGGCACAATGACAGACAACCTTGACCGCTGTATTTGCTCAAATGAAATAAAAAAAAAATACCTGTCAGAAAATGTTGGAAAGATTCCTTCAAAATATAATGATCTCTGTTAAATATGGCATTGAGACTTAACCATGAGTAATAATTACTGTATTTACATATGCTACACTATAAAATCATCAAATGCTTTGTGGTGTTGGTTATAATGATTATTTTTAATTAAGATGTTAGGAACTAGTACATAATGTTGTAATGATGCATACAAAATGTAAAGTTTAAGTAATTCCATCTGGAAATTGAAATCATGACTAAAAAAAGGGCTACAATGCTAAATGTTGCTCATTAACTGTGAATGCCATATGCCATATGTGACCTACCCCCAGATTTACTAATCTTCCATGCAGGACTAGCTTAGTCCTGTACGGAAGTGGCCATTTAGGAGCAGAATGGCAGAGTACCATGCATATTAATGAAGGCACACTGCCTGAGCTCCAAATCTTAAACGGAGCATGTAAAAGTGCAGGGGGCGTGTCTGAGAGCAGAGCTCTCAGAATATACATGCCACCTCAATGAAGAGCAGCAGAAAGGCCAAAAGAATGAGTAAGATTGCTCATAGGTGTCCTCATATCCCCAGCATCAGCCCCCCCATGTGTACAACAACAATAGTAAATACAAACAAAATAAACATACCATTTTTTTTATGAATCCGATTAAATCTAACCATAGGTGTGCGGGTTTGCCCATCGCTTTGCTACTGTTAATGCAGCTTAAATGGCTGAAGAAGATAACAAAGAAAATATATACAAATGAAGCAGTATAGCAATAGTGTAGTGGGCAGACCATTTGTCTTATGAGCAGGCATTCCCGGTTCAAATCCCACTACAGCACATTCCATTTTCCATGTCAAATCATGTTATGACCAATATTTTAGTTGCATAACCCACTAAATAACATCTATTTGTGAAATGGAGTACTGCATTAAATGCAGATGTCAGGTGTCAGTGTCATAATGTTGCAAGGTCCACAGATAATCACATGTGCCCCATACAGTATATGTACAAAGGAATCATGGATACAAATGGAAGGTAAAATGAGTAATGAATGATAACTCCATACAACTTCCAAATCCCCCACCTTCCCAAGAACCATTAGACATTACTGTCTAAATCAGTGCAGTTGTAAGTGGGAGTAAGTACTAGTAAGCAAGTGTAAGCACTATTAGGCAGTAGTAAGCATATGTAAGCACTAGAAAGTGGATTTAAGCCTGTTTGCGCAGGGGTAACAATGCAAACACAGGTTACACAATATTGAAGCTAACATGCTGTAAGCTTCATTAACTGGAGGTTAGCAGTGTTTACCCTCACTCAAACCTGTGCAAACCTGCTTACAACTGCTTAAAAGTGCCTTACTCACTTTGTATCCAATGGCCCTTGTTCTACCCAGCAGCAAAATAAACAGCCTTGCAGGTCTTGAACCCAGGATCCTATATACTACAGTGACAGTAGTTAACCACCAATCCATCACAGCAGTATATAAGCATGAGGTGTCACCAAACAAATCCTTACTATAGTAAAATCAAACTGAACATGTGAAAGGAATCAGTATACAGTCATATGTTCTATAACCTACTACATAACATAAATATGTGAACTGGAGTATAGCAGTAAGCCCAGATGTGAGGTGCAATTGTAATAGATTGTTGAAATCTCCAATTAAACACAAGTACCCCATACAGTGTATGTACACATGAATCATGGATACCAGGCATGTATATAAGATGTAATGAATAACAAATCAATGCCAAAAAGCAAATATAATGCAAATTAAATATTAAGCAATGCTAAGCATTGCACAGGCCAGCTTAGTTGGTGTAAGAAATGTGTAGGCCAGCTAACTCAATGTGCCCAGTGCTATACCCCTTTAAACAATGCCAACCTTAGGTAAGCAGGTTTGCCCATAGCTTAGCCTTTTCAAAACCAGCCAATCATGGCAAAGTGTGGAAATTCAGCCCTACTTAAACCCAACAGGTGGAAATACATCTCAAAACTGGTTGTAGCTTCCCCTTGCAGGCATCATGGCAGAAAGGGGAGAGGGAGTGCACTTCCAGGCACAGCGCTGGGGAATCCAGGAGTCCAGAGTCATGGTAGGACTCCTTGTCAAAGACCATGAGCAGAGACTGCTGCAGGACCAGTACCAGGGTTACCAATACTTGGTGGAAGTCTGGACCGTCTCGCCCGTGACCTCACCAGTGCTACTGGCATACCCCGAACTGTTGAGCAGGTCAGGGATCATTATGACAACCTGAAGCAGCATAAGGGGTATCTCTTGAATCAGAGGATTCAAGAGGCTAGGACAGCAGGGGCTGTCCCAGCTGTGTGTAAGTATCACTCCACTATGTGTGCAATAATTGCCAGCTCATGTATATTATGGATAGGTATGGCTAAATATTCCTCTTATCCCTCTTCACAGTGGCAAATGAGTGGACAGCGAACCAGGAGGCCCATGCAGAGGTTGAGATGCGAGGCAGGTCAGTAATACTCTTGTATGTACGGTCATAGGAAATAAATCTAAAAGCATTAGTAAGGTAATTGACAGTATAAAACCTGTATTGTTTAAGACAGGTACAGCATACACCAGAGAATATGGCAGGAAGAGACTCATATAGTTTGTATGTAAATAAAAGCATAATAGCCTGACAGTAAAGGTCTAACTGCTGGACTGCATGTGTATACTCTGGTATCATATGGCAATGTAGATATTCAATCACTTAATAGTACTGTTGCATTAAGCACTGTTACCCACACTGTGCAACATAAATAAAATGTGTAGGAATTTCTGTATATGACTGGTGTAATCTCCAGAGGTCATTTAGTAAAACTGAGAGACACATAGACAGAAAGCAGTGAAAAGACAGACAACAAAATCCAAATAGCCCAGGCAAATGAGACATGAACTGTTGTATTTTTAGCACACACAGCCATGGTTCGAATCCTGGGAGTGGCAGTAGTCTGCATGCAGAATCATACCCCACAACTGTACAGATATGTCCAGAATGTCCAGTAAATTGGCCCATATCTGCTATCTGTCACCCTGGGAAATCAGTGGGATGATCCCAGATGTATAGGCAGCAAACAGGAAATACAACTGATCGTCACACATCTATGAGAACAAGCTGGCACACCAGCAACTCCCCAAAATCTTATGAGAGTAATAAAGCCCGTATGTCCCGTTTACACCCCCATGTTGTCAAGCTGTGACCAGAGTGTGTACAGTAACAGAGTGAGATGTATGTGCATAATAGTAATGTGGAATCTGGTACTGTGTGTGGCAACATTCAGGTAGTACTTACAAACATTGCTCCCACAGGTCTGTCAGATATGAACACTGTGCCCAGAAATAAAAGAATGATACCCTGTACTGGTACTGTATACTTTGGTATTGTATGGCATTGTGACTGATGCAGATGCTCTGAATAATAAGGTATTACTCATCACTGTTACCCACACTTTGCTACATACTATAACTGTCTAGGAAATCCTGTATAAGAGTGTTGTAATTCAAGGTCAGAATGTAAGACCATAGGAGAATTATAAGACAGAAGGCAGATAGGAGATATACAGTTACATCAATCCAACACACACAACTGTGATGGACAGTGTTTTAGTTTTAGCAGACACAGCCAGGGTCTGAATCCTGGGACTGGAAGTAGGCTGCATACAGAATCATACCCCCAAACTGTACAGATAAGTCCAGAATGCCCAGTATATGGGCCCATATCTGCTGTCTGTCACCCTGTCCCCCTGGGAAGTCAGTGGGATGATCCCAGATGTTTAGGCAGCAAACAGGAAATACACACATCTATGAGAACAAACCTGTCACTCTAGCAATTCCCGAAACTGTTATGAGAGTAATAAGCCAACTATGTCCTATCTACACCCCCATGTTGCCAAGCTGTGACCAGAGTGTGTACAATAACAGAGTGAAATGTATGCACATAATACTAATGTGAAATCTGGTAATTTGTGTGGCAACATCCAGGTAGTGCTAAGAAACATTGCTCTCACAGGTACGTTGGATATGAACAATGTGCTGAGAAATAAAATCTTGATACCCTATACTGGTACTGTTTACTCTGGTATTGTATGGAATTGTGTGTGTTGCAGGTGCTCTGAATAATAAGGTATCACTGATCACTGTCACCCACACTGTGCTACATAATATAACTGTCTAGGAAATCCTGTATAAGTGTGTTGTAAGTCACTAAAGTTTGAAGAGGGCAATAGTCTGCATATGTCTCAGTTCACCTGCATGTGGTCAAGACATGGCCAGAGTCTGTGCAAAAAGAGATGGACAGGTATGTGCATGCAATCAACCTGGAATCTGGGAGTATGTGTCGAAACAATTAGTGTTAACAAACATTTCCTCCAACAGGTATGGCAGGTAAGAGGTGTAAACTGCAGGTAAAACCAGTTCATGTGTAAAGATGATGACAGCCATATCACTTTCCAAACTAAGGCAATAGGGTAGTGTAGTAATACTTGTAAGGTACAGATAACAGCACTGACTAGGAAAGTAATGTGAAATACAGTAATATACTAGTTGTTAATTGACATCTTTCTCTCTCGCCCACCATATCTCCAACAATAAACTATATACCCACCTCAACTGCTATGTGATGACTTCACTGTTATGTTGGGACATATATTCTATTGGTTGATAATTATTTAAAACTGTTTCTATGCATGTGCTATGTTGAAATACTCCAACATTGGTGGCATGGTACCATCAATGTACCTGCATGCTGTTGCTATTACCACTGTGGTCCCATATATGCATGTGTTCCATTTGCTATGCAACTGTTCTGTATCTGGTGTCTGGGTTAATGGGAATATCTATGCATGCTGTCATACCTAACCCTGGAATGTGTTGACTATTACTAACCCATATATGTTGATACACTATAAACACCATAGCAAGAACGGGAATGCGAGTCCCACTAGACCCACCTGTCCCACCTCAGCTGGCTGTGGCACCGGGCACCAGCACATCTGGGGCCCAACCTGGGACCTCCTCATCTGTTGGTCCTGCACCATCTTCGGATGGAACCGCCTCAGGGGATGGGGCTCGCCTGCCCCCCTGTGAGCGGCGGCAGACAGTAAGCTTGTCACCCATGACCAAGTCCGGGTCGTGGTATGTAGAGAGCTCAATCAGCAGTTTGGAGGTCTTCTACACCAGCTCGAGGGCCGCATGTCACATCTAGAGTGTCGGCCTGGATCTCTGACTCAGCCCCTAGCACAGCCACCTTTGGGGCTGTGAAGGTGCTGTGGTGACTGCCCATGGATGGAGATCTCAGTCCCACTATTTCCACTAAGGGACTCATGGGCTTCCAATTTCCCAACATCCCTCCCTATCAAGGTTTTTACCCCCCACATGTGTCATAAACCACCCCTGTATGCATCTTGTTTGTCTTGTCTGTTGACCTACCCAACCTACCTCCCCAAATATACCTACTATCCCTCCCCAACATTCCACTCTCACCTGAAAAAAAAAAGAGCAATCTGTTCCCAAAAAAAATATCGCCCCATACATAGCTGTCTATTTCACTCACATGTCCACTGGACACATGTAATCTGGTCTAATTGGCATCACAAGATATTATTGTTGTCCTCACTCCTCTCTCAGGGGTTTGAGTGTCCAAATCTACCTCCAAATTCAGTGTATATACACAGCTGTTGCTGTACAAGAAATGGGCAGCTATGGACCTTCCCTATACCCTCCTGCACATCCCTAGCTATTTTACCCACTGTCTTTCCCTCTTTGTGTGCCTTTTTCACCACTTTCCTATCAACTCTTTTTTCTTTTCTTTTAAAGAAATTAGCATGGGGGTATGTGGGAGTAAGCACTTTTAAGCAGCAGTAAGCGGGTGTAAGCCTGTTTGCATGGGGTTAAGCAATGCCTACACCGGTTAAACAATTTAGAAGCTAACTGAGTATAAGAAACTGTAACCTGAAGTTAGCAGTGCTTACCTCCACTCATACCAGCGCAAACACTCCTACAACTGCTTAAAAGTACCTTAATCTCTCTGTATATAACAGAATGTGTTCTGCCCAGCCACAAAATAAACAGTCTCAGCAAGGCTTGAACCCAGGACCCTGCACACCATAGCCAAAGTGATTTACAACTTAGCCACGTCAGATACAAATAGCTCTGATGTTTTCAAAAGCCCAGTCATTCAACAGTACAAGAAATGTATTTAAACATGTAGATGTGTGTGTGTGTGTGTGTGTGTGTGTGTGTGTGTGTGTGTGTGTGTGTGTGTGTGTGTGTGTGTGTACATATATTTATATCTAAATAGATATATACATATATATATATATCTATATATATATATATATATATATATATATATATACACATGTATATATATATATATATATATATATATATATATATAAATATAAACATATACACATACATATGCATATGCATATGTCGAGATATATATGTCTACATCTATATTTATGTATATACATATATACATATATATCTATATATATATATATATATATATATATATATATATATATATATATATATATATATACAGAGCAATATATATATATATATATATATATATATATATAGATATAGATAGATATATACACAGAGCAATATATATATATATATATATATAGCCATAAACAAACTATACAATAGAAGGAGGAAGCTACTAAATGATAGAGCAAAATCCCAAAAAGGGAAGGCATCTCTGATCAATATTAGCAAAAAACTACGGGCACTCATAAAATCATCTAAGGCCAGCTTTGAGAGAAAAATTGCACAGGACACTAAGGATAATAACAAGGCTTTCTTTAGTTATGTTAGGAACCTGGGTGGGAATTCACAGATTTGCTCAGAATTAGTCCAAAATGACAAAAAATACACCGAACCCACAGACATTGCCAACATCCTAGCTGACAGGTTCAGCGCAAACATCCCCCCCCCTCCCCACCAAAAGGGCGAATATTTATCCCAGCACAGTGCTGCCCTGCTGACATCTCAGATGCACAGATAAGAGCCGCCCTCTCCAAAGCAAAAAACACAGCATCAATGGGACCAGACGGTGTCCCGGGCTGCGTCCTACATGAACTCCAAGAAGAGCTAAACCCAATCATAAAACTAGTGTTCAATCTCAGCCTTACTACAGGATATGTACCCAAAGAGTGGCGTACAGCAACAGTGGTCACTCTCCATAAAGGTGGTGCCTCAACGGATCCTGGAAACTATCACCCCATAAGCCTGACTAGCTTGGTCTGCAAAGCTATGGAAAGGATCATCATAGACCTCATAAATAAAGATATTGGGGACCTACAGACACTGGATCCTACCCAGTTCGGCTTTGTTAAGGGCAGATCCTGCATCTTAAACCTGGTTGATTTCTTTGAAACAGTCACCAAAGCCATTGACGAGGGGAAGGTGGTCCACACAGCCTACCTGGACCTCGCAAATGCCTTTGATAAATCCCCCACTCGGGCATTACAGATAAGCTCACCAGCTTAAATATAAACCCCTATGTCACTAGATGGGTTGCAAACTGGCTCAAGGACAGAACCCACATGGTTAGAATTGCTGGAGCCATGTCAGACTCCAAACCAGTTACAAGTGGCGTCCCACAAGGCTCAGTCCTGGGACCTCTCTTGTTTGGTATATATTTCTCGGAGGTACAGGCAAACACAGAAGGACTGTGGCTGACCAAGTTCGCAGATGACTGCAAACTGGCCACCATAATCGACTCTCCAGCCAACACAAGCATCCTCCTAAAGGGCCTCATAGAAACAGACAACTGGTGCCAGAGCCATGGCCTCAAGCTAAACACCAAAAAGTGTATAGTCATCCCCTTTGGCAAAAACAAAGTGCCCACAAATTACCACATAGGTATTAAGTACAGAAGAAGAAATTAGGGACCTGGGGACCCAAGTTGATAGCAATCTCTCATTTGACAACCACATGGCCAAAGTGGTTAGAAAAACATTTTATATAGCCCACCTAATCATGAAGGGATTCACATCTAGATCAGGGGAGGTCAGCGTGCCTCTTTACTCATCCCTCATCAGGCCCATAATTGAGTACAATGCCCCTTTTGGGATGTACCTTACCAGACACCTGCAGCAACTGGAAAGACCCCAAAAGTACCTCACCAAGAGGATCAAAGGGCTCAAACAGATGCCATATGCTGCCCAGTTAAAGAAACACAAGCTCTACTCAGTGGCATACTGCCTGCTCAGAGGCAATCTGTGCCTGACGTATAAAGCCATGTCCAACCCGGAATTAATGGACATGCTGCACCGCAGAAAATCCAAATCCCATCAAGTTATGCGCTCGAGAGATTTGAACCTCAGCACTGAAATAAATAGGACATGGTGGATGGACAGGTTCATAACCCAGAGGCTCCCTTCACTCTGGAATAAAATCCCAGTCCAGGTTAGGCAGAGTCCCTCATTGACTCTCTTCAAGAGGAATCTTGATGAGTGGATGGAAGGTCGTAGGTTTACCCCGGGTATCACTTCTGTGTCACTGTTAGACAGAGGCACAGTATACTAACCTCGAAAAAGGGCATAGCAAAATGAATTTAAAATGGGTGACGAAAGCCAAACACACTCTGGCTAGGCTTATAAATGCCCTAGGGCAGATAGCCTAGTATGAACCTATGAACATATATATATATATATATATATATATATATATATAGATAGATATATATATATATAGATATATATATTAAATAAGCAGATATCTATATAGGTATATACAGACCTACATCTGTAGATAAATATGAAAACATAACAAAAACATATATGTCCATATCCACCGTTAATGGGGTATAGGGGGCCCAAGCAACATACATCTTGTATGAATAGGTACCCCCCCACAACCAGACATGTCTGTCCTGCAATACACTACCAACTGTTGCAGATCCCATAACCAGGACCTGACACAATATGGGCACAAAATGTTAATAGTACTCCATCCCACCTGTATGTTGTCAGGCTGGTATCAGTAACATATCATGCAGTACAGTCTGGCTACCATAGGGAATGTACAATGTGGAAGCAATCAACATCCCTAGGATACATATACACAGACACATATATGCAGATACACACACATAAATATATATATATATATATATATATATATATATATATATATATATATATATATATATACACAAACATATATATGTAACTACACATACACAGACAGAGATATGTATAGGAAGATACATATGTAGAAGGTGAACACAATACGGAACAGCCACTATGCTTACAGTTACCACCTTACCAACTGCACACTGTATGAGCCACCCATACAAATGACAGTTGTTGCCTGCAACATATACCCACAGAGAGGTCAAAGGATATAACACCACACACAGGTTTGCATACATGGGAAAGCTTTATTTGTGTACTATTACAGTTGTATATGCCATGTCATATAGCTGCTTAGACACTGACATCCATATAAACAGAGTAATGCAACTGTGAAACAGTTATACTAATACAGTAGTCTGGAAATGTTTACATATGTTGCTGTCCAGGCCAAGGCCTTCAAGTAGTACAATAGTAAAGACAAACTGGGCCACAGGATACCAAACAATCAACAGTAGGTAATGCAGATGTATAGTCCAGCAGCCTCTTTCTACACTCTGTACACAATCCCTAGGGGGTAAAGACCTCAGTTGACACAATGGGATGTATCTGTTACATACCAAGGCATAACTGACACCATCACAATCACACTGACAATCAGATAAATCTGTATGGCAGGAGGCAGTAGGCCTGCATTTACCCAAGGCGAATTGTATGGTAATGTACATCCAGATATCTTAAGGCAGCTTACCCCTGATACCCCCACATGTTGTAACAGCCTAGATTAGTTATGGTGCATCCCCCCCAGACTCAATAATACAGGGCCATATACCACTGTTACATACACTGGCCTCTGGCGTGCATAAGGGCACACATCTATTGTGTATGTGAAGCCCACACATATATGGACCCAACCCCATAGTATGTGTGGAGAACACAACAGCAGCGGACTGATGGCAGGAATGGCAGCATGACATACTCACAGCCCACTACATAACAATCCCTGACAGCATGTCATATGTACAAAGCCTGGTATGTAGGTGAAGGACAGAGCCTGGAACACAGGCCCAAACGTGTAAAACTGTTGTCATACACTAAGCAAGTTGCTGGTGTTACAGGATAGTCTGCAACATACCCTTAGTCAGGAATATGAAATTAGAAACAGAAATGGATGTAGCCATGTACTGATAGCACTCAACACACACACACACACACGCACACACACACACACACACACACACACACACACACACACACACACACACACACACACACACACACACTGCCAGTGATATATATGACATAAGACCTGTGTGTTGGACAGACAAAACATAATAGGCACACCTCTGGCCATCAAGAGGATAGGCCCACAGTTGAGAGCTATGCAGACAGGCTGCATTCCAAGTTAAACTAGTACATACACACAAACCCTGTAACATCGGTGCTATACAATGCATACAACAACACTACTCACACTCTGTCTGTAGTTCTGGAACCTCCTACAAATATGTAGCTGGCCTGAGTGTGCAGGTTGTCCTGTAAGAGGTATTGCTACCTGCTGTCTGTAACACTGCTGCGCACACACAGGAAGGATGTCCATTATACAGGAAAGGTAAAGGGACCAAGTCCACAAGATGTAGGGATTTATAGTTGTTGGTTGCCATGACAGTGGTAATTGGAAGTACTACACAGCATGCTGCATGCAGGTAGCAAGTGGAGGACACTGATTGGTGCAGAGCCCATCACCTGATCATGTGCATTGCCTACAAATTCCATACTGCAATCTATGCAAAGCAGCTCATTCCATTTACTGGAGAGAGACTGACAGTGAGAGAGAGAGAGAGAGAATGTGCGTATAAGCCACAGGAAAAAAAAAAAACATCCAGAAGAGTCTGCATTCCCAGAACAGGTATGTGAAGTATATATGCATGTAATTGACCATAGTACTTGGTCTATAATAATGGGATAGATGATGTGGAATGATTTATATGTGCATTCAGGTGTTGTTGTAATGATGTTCAGCTGAACAACTGCTAAGGAAAATAGAGTCCATCCCTGTGGGTAGTGGTCCATACCCGTCAACCGTGCAGAGCAGCACTGACTGATAAGATGTAAGCCATCATAGCATGTGTTGTGCAATGGGAAGTATGTATATTATGTGGCCAATAGCTGGTGGTGGAAGTAATGCCATTATGATACACGTGGGTTCCACAGCCCACCTCTTGCAGGATACTCATGTTAACTTGTATTGTAGCATCCAAGAATGCCATAGGTGTGTAATACGGTTACCTGAAACCTGACCCTACATAAACCCCCCCTAATGTCAGGCTGTGTCCATATGTAGCACCTATCTGTGTTGTAGCAAGGCAGAACAGTTTGGCCCACGCTGGTATATCCCTGCCAGGAGTAGTGACTGCTGTAGTACACACAACAAGAGCTGCGACGAACTGTCATGATAAGGGTGTGCACACATATGCCCACATGGTGTGTACACATCATGGTCAGCATCCGCACTCTTGACACATTCCGTAGACACTGCATGTGAAAGAACAGGATATATGTCACATATAGGGCTCATGCACTGTGAAGATATGTGGTGATGTGGTCCCATGGCAGATCAAGGATGGGTGTATCATATCAATAAGGGTGTGTACACCCCAAATAGCCAAGGTATGCTCTGATGGTTGTCAGTGTAAGAGTATTGGATTGGTCATACATGGTCCGCTGATGTTTAGAGTTGTAAATCAGACATCAGGCATTCACAAATAACATCTGTCCACATATCATCTCAGGTATGTGTTGCTGGAAAAACATAGGGGCTGTGAGCATTAAAGCTGGCATAAACGACACAGTAGTACACATTCAGCAATGGGCTGTACACCTGTGATGTGTGATGCACATTACATGGCAGAGTGCAGAACAGGTGCACAACAATACTGTGCACATGGGTGCAGCAGTATCCCGGGGAAGGGGCATCATCTAGTGACACAGCATATACATCACACACATGTATACAGTTGCTAGCATGGATTGACTATAGCTGCACTGCATGCTGTTAGGTACCATATAATATGCATGTTGACAGATGGGTAATAGGAGGACTGTGTGTACTATCATTGTGCAACCTCACCTGTATGTGTGCATGTGCATCTTGGTGTGTAGTTAGATTGTCTGTAGGGCCACTCTGGTGAAGTGGACAGAGGTTGATGCATGTAGGATGTGTGTGTGTGCATGTGTGTGTGTTTGTGTGGCTGGCCATGTATGTACATGTATGATTGTGGGGTGTTCATACAGCAATACCTCCCTTTGGGATCATGCAGTACATGGACATGGACTGCCACAGTACACACCAGGGATATTGTCATGTATGTAATCACAGGACAGCTGATAGTATAATATGGTCTGTAGCATGGAACTGGCATTGAGAGGGAAGGTAGACACCAGGTACACCCTTAATATCGCATTCAGCAGAGAGGTCACCTACAACCCACGTATGCAGCACTACAGATGCAATGGGGAAGAACTAGTCAACACCAGGGAGTGTGTCCATATATTACAGTTGTCACATGATAGGCTGATTGAGGAGCATATCTGGCATGTACTGAGTATTACATACACATGACACACAATTGTGAGATTTTATGGAGTGAAAATAGTAGTCCACACATACAGGGGCCATGCACATGATGTCTGGACATACACAGGTTGGACACCGAATGACAGTAGTGATGCCATCTAAACCCACTACATACAGGCCAGGCAGGTAATGTAGTAACAGGTCCTGTGTTGTGATTGCTTGTGCAGGCATTTAGAGGACTGATATGTTAATGACTGCTATCAATGTGTGTATTTTACTAAGTGTGATGCAGGATGGGGTACACATGGACATATACATGGGACTGTTTGTAAAGTCACGGAGAGGTAGGTATTACAGTGATGTGTGTGTGTGTGTGTGTGTGTGTGTGTGTGTGTGTGTGTGTGTGTGTGTGTGTGTGTGTGTGTGTGTGTGTGTGTACTGTTAGGCAATGCTGTACAGGTTTTAAAGTGCATTTATTGTTTTCCCCCACAGGTGGTGAGGTGAGTTAGGGTACCTCCTGCATGTAGTCTATAGTTGGAGTTCATACAGACACCAAAGATGATGCTAGTATTGTTGAGGCACAGGTGGGGTTGTCAGGGGCTGAAACAGCACCATCATTTGACATCCCCCTTTTAACCACCTCAACCCCGTACACAGTTTCAGTGCATATACATTCCCCATCACCAGTGGCCATAGCAGAGGGATAGCTGGTGTTTGGTGGCTGTGTACAGGAAAGTGTGGTAACCATGCCTACTGTGTCAGGTCACAGCAGGCATAGCCAGATGTCCAGCAGGGCACCACCTAGGCAGATGTTCCAGGGTGCTTGTGGTAGAGCTGCTGGACATCATGCCCCTGGCAGTGGTGATAGAACTGGTACCAGCAGGCACATGTTTCAGGCTGTCATGGAGGTGCAGTGTATAGAACATTACACCAGACAGGGCCTGAGGCTTCAGAGGGCTGCAATCACATCTGCAAGTGGCAACATCCGTGAACTGGCTGGTGCTATCCATGCGTTAACTGAGTTCATGAATAGATGGTCTGGTGAGATGATGGCCCTTATCGACCATGGTCTGTCCATGCTTGAATGTGTGGTGGGAGTGTGGTGACAGCCACATGGACATAGGCCAGAAATGCCAACAACTGGCAGTTAACGTGGATGTGCTAGGACACGAAGGGGCTCCTGTAGTGGCAGTACCAGCCCTGGCACATCAGGGAGTGGGTCGCTGTCCACACCACACCACAGCAGGCCAAGAGCACATGGTCCTGGCCAGTCCCAGGAGGAACTTGGTACCAGCGGACATCTGTCATCATCAGGTGAGAGTAACACATTGAGGCCTGTACCTGCATGTGCCCATGGAAGCCCTGGCAGGCACAATTCACATGTCCATGGCCAGAGGCAGTGAACTGCACACCCTGCCAGGTATGGTCTGCAGCTGTCCATAAATGACTGTGTAGGGCAACCACATGGCAGAACTGTGTGCATGCATACCCACACACTATACAAACACACCTAGGGCAACCCCATACCTACACACACCACATAACTTGTCAAGTTCACCTCAGTACACCCCTCACCCTCACACATGGTGTCAAATATATGGCCCACCCACAGCATCTGGCAAACCAACAACACACCCTGTGCATATGATGATACCTGTGCCACATGCCTGTCATTCATACCATCTATGCAGGGACAGGCTACTATGGTTCTGATGCACATGGTGACTGTACTACAGTATACCACAGTACTGCAGTGTAAGATGTTGTAAGGACTAAAGTGTATATCAGTTAGTGTATCCTTCCAGCAATGTTGCATTATAGCTGTTATTAACACTGGTTGATTGTGGTCTCTATAATGTTATCCATTTGTGTTGTAGGTGTACATGTGTCAGCACAGGAATGGTCTGCAGTCATATTCCACGATGGGGTATGGCACTGTGGTGACACCATGGCTGTGACATATCTGGGGTACAGTTGAACACATGTCACAGGTTATTATAACAGTTATTGCCTGTGCCACATGGACAGGTGACCCACTGGGGCATGTATACCTTGCAACCTGATGTAGACCCATCCACATACATGCACACTGTTACTTGGCAACACTGGGACTAGACCCCTACATAGGTATGTAGTGATACCGAAGTATGTGGCTTACATTGCACACACCACACAGCATTTAGGGTGAGGTGTGTCCCAGGTTACATGTTACATGCAGAACATCCCCAGACATGTACAGTATGCTAATGGGGAATGTAATGGGTGTATATGGACAATACATAGTGTGACATACCTTCATACACACATTAACATACACATAATAGGCAAACACACATCTGAGAGACCAGGGCCTATCACTGCTAACTAACTTGACCATGTGTCCAATGTGTTACAGGTAGGCTGCACACAGCACATGCATAACTGGCCTAGAATGTGGTATGAGTTACCTGCATGGTTGATGGTGACAGTGGTAACCATAATGTGGTACATGGGACATATACTGGGTGTACCTTGGTGTAATAATAGGGTACACAGCACCCACATCCTCCAGTGGATCTTGTAATCCCTGACACCCATGATGACACTCTGATATACCCACCATCACACATTGGCCATGGCTGCGATACAACCCATTGTAGATCCCATCAGTGGTACTACAGGAATATGCATCTGATGCACATGCCACACACATAGCGGTATTGCATTGTCATGTCTCACTGACGGGCAGCAACAACACTATCTGTACTACCGTGTGGCAATGGATATTGTAATAGATGTATGTGGCCTCGGAATGCTGTACCCTACAAATAAATGGACATGCACACATACCCATACTTTCCAGAACACAATGGGTATCTCATGCCTACTAACCCATTTGTACAACACTGTTGTGATTGTACTGCAAGGCTCGTGTAGCCAGTATGGGAAAGAGCTTAACAGGGTACATGTAATATCCCATACAGCAGCAGCCACGACTGGCTATGGCAATGGGTGTTGCGGTGGTTGTGAAAGCCCTCATGGAATTCCCATGTACAGGTGTGCTCACACACAGACACTACTATACTCAATCATGCACACGTACACATGTGTCAGTATTCAGGTGCATCGCTGCAGGTGGTCATAGCTGAGTACCTAGCTATTGTCCAAGGAGAGATGGGTTGTGTAGGGGTTGTGTGTACAGTGGTATCCTGCCACCTGCCATGTGGCAGCAGGCAATCTATCAACAGATACTACATTGGTGACCCTCAGGGTGAGAGTGACATGCATCAGCCATTCCTCCAGGTGCCTCCTGCACATGGACACTGAGGTGATCATGTTGACATGAATGCAATATGCATTACAACACATGGTTAGTGTCTGTGATGGAGACCTGTAGTCAAACATGTTCTGTTGATTGTGGTAGTGTAGTGGAGGTACCCATGGCATATGGTGCATACAGGGTGTAATTTCCAATATGTGCCCATTCTTACACAGCTGGGCAGACATGTCAGTGTCGATCATGCTTATGATGCCTGTACATATCACAGCTGCATACCTGCCATCTGCACATCTGTACAGGGGCTGACAGTCATCACCTTGGCAAGTAGCTATGCAGTAGGATGAATGTGTTGACAGATAGATGCCTGACAACAATATGCATGCCATACGTACATGTCAGGAGCCCTCGCTATCATGTACTGTACAGACAGAAGTCTACAGTTACATTCCACATGTCAGATCATTACCCAGTAGGGGTTATATACTGTGGCAAAGCTCACACACCAGGGATACAACAAGGAGGACTCACAGTCCAGCTATGCCTGCAGGTATGTATTTTGTCAGTACTACATGTAACACTACTCTTGCCTAGGTAGGCACTGTCAACAGTAGTACTGCCAAGATACACTACATGCCAGTATGACAGCACGTACCCTGGGCTGCTACCCCTGCATGTAAAACAGTCACATGGATAACAGCACTGTACAGGCCTCATATAAATCTGAGTCCCACACATGACACACACACCCCTTGTTACTGTAATGGCAGCACATAGGCACATGTATTGTACATGGCATTACATAACTTATTACAGATGTTATTGCCCTGCTATGTTATCAGACTGGGCGATGTGAACTAGTTACCAGGGTTAAGCCATGCTTAGCAGGTATCAACATTGCTGCAATATAACAGCTGAGCTGATTTGCACACTGGTAAGCAAAGCTTACTCTGTGTAAGCGCCCGTTCATTTACCCATAGCTTAGCACCACTTAGCTTTGTGCAACCCCACGCAAACATGTTTAAAGCTGCTCAAAACTGCCTTAACCACTCTGTATCCGACAGCCCTTGTTCTGCCCAGCAATAAAATGAACAGCCCTTGCAGGTCTTGAACCCAGGACCCTGTACACTAAAGTCACAACACTTAACCACTACACCATGACCACTGTGACAACAGCTGTTGCTTTTCCAATATATCTGTCAATACACATATTGATTAGTATTGAACAATTGCCTTTACTTACACAATTGTGTAGTACTTGTTATTAATATGACTGTTGCATCACATGTGTTGTTTTCTCATAATGTACACATAGCAGATACATAGAGTGAGATACATCTGGGAGTGTATACACAACAGTGAGGCTTACACATGACAGGAATATGGATATATACATATAATTGGCTGATACAGGTCTACATGTACATACACATATATATTCATACATAGGTCTGCATACACATCTGTATAATGCAACATATATATGGCCATGTGTACATCTCTTCATATGTGTGTATATATCTATCTATATATATATATATATATATATATATATATATATATATATATATATATATATATATATATAGCTTTATATGTATGCACATCCTATGTGTACAGGTATGCCTATTTATGTTGATATATATGTAGATATCTATAACTATATGTGCATACAGATCTATTCTGATATATCTATTACTGTCAATATATATGCAGATATCCATAAGTATATGCGCATATGTATCTCTATATGTATATGTATAGACATATATTGCTGAGTATATGTATATATCTGAGTGTTTGTATGTATATATATATATATATATATATATATATATATATATATATTATATATATATGTACATATACATATCCATCTATATTTGTCAATATGTATATGTGTACATATCTTTATACATATATGGAAAAGCATATATACATATATGTTCACCATATTAACTATCTTAGATACCCATGCTCCAAAACGTACTATAAGAATAAAAACTAAACCAGCCCCCTGGCTATCAAAGAAACAAGACAGAAAATATTACTTAGAAACGAACTCTGGCTACAATGGAGAACTACTAAGCTACCCTTAGATCATCAAACCTTTAGACAACTAAGAAGCATTACCAAAAAAGCTATTCTTTCTGATAAAAAACACTACTATTGTAACCTCCAGCAATCTAATCATAACAATCCCCAAAAATTCTGGGCAACATTGAACAAACGTCTTCACCCTGGACAAACTTCCACTCCCTCCCCCTTCGGATCAGACAAAATTTCTTCCCTTGAAACTGCTAACACCTTCAACTCCTTTTTTACTGATACTATCAACTCACTAGCCTCTCACCTTTCTTCAGATAACTCCAATGTCCCTCAACATGCCACCACTAATTTACCGAGCTTTACTATACAGCCCATCTCTACCACCTTTATCCTAAAATGTATTCAAAAGCTTAAGCCATGTACTCCATCAGACCAACTTCCATCTGAATTTCTTCAAAAAGCAGCCATAGAAATAGCCTATCCCATATCAATTCTTATTAACAGAACCATTAAAGAAAGAAACATCCCTGACATCTGGAAAATCTCACATATTATACCCTTACACAAGGGAGGAAACTCTACAGAATATTCTAATTATAGACCCATTGCCCTCCTCTCTCCACTAGCAAAAATCATGGAAAAATGTATTCACAATCAGCTAATGTCCCACTTAACTAAACATAACATACTATCTCATTGTCAACATGGTTTCAGGCCTTTTCATAGTACTACTACTGCTCTCCTTTCTTTTACTGACTTCATTAACAGAAACCGCAATAATAATACCCTTTCTTCTGCACTTTTCATCGACCTATCTAAAGCTTTTGACATGGTCAATCACCCTCTTCTTCTAAAAATCTTGGAATCATTTGCTATTGAACCGAATACCATCCAATGGTTCACCTCCTATCTTTCTAACAGGAAACAAGCTGTACTCTTGGAGAATAAACTCTCCTCTCTTCTCCCAATCTCCCTCGGTGTACCACAAGGCTCGATTCTTGGGCCCCTTCTTTTCTCCCTATTTATAAATGACTTACAAGTAGCTATTCCCCAAGCTACGTGCATACAATATGCAGATGACTCCACACTCATCTGTTCTGCAAAAACCATCCCAGAGCTTCAAACTGTTACTCAAAATGTATTCCATTTGGTTGAAGCATGGTTCTTAAAACGCTGCCTACTTCTTAATGCCAAAAAAACAAAACTCCTCCTTTTCAAACCCACTACCTGATCCCCCTCACTGGACTTCTCTATCTCTTCTATTAACAATACTCTCATAACACCTGACTCTTCTACCAAACTACTAGGAGTGACAATTGATAACAATCTTACCTTTGACTATCACATAAACAACACTATCAAAACTGTTCATAGAAAACTGGGCTCCCTCTATAGAATTAAAACATTCCTATCCCCAACAGCCAAAGCTACTTTGGCTCACTCTCATCTCATCTCCACTCTCCTCTATGCCTCACCAATTTACACTAACCTAAAGAAAAATAATCTTACTAAATTGACCACTACTTACAATAGTATAGCTAGATTTGTTACTGGTAATCAATTCAGAACACATCATTGCCTGAACCTACAACAAATTCACTGGCTTGAATTACAAAACATGTTGCTTCTTTCTCAACTTCCCATCATCCACAAATCTTTTTATCTGCCAAACAACACCCCTTCATTTTCTAACCTCCTCACCCCTTACTCTAACCTGAGCTCTCTCCGCTCCTCTAACAAACTCCTAGTCACTGCTACCAAATCCAATAACCTTGCCGGTGATTCCCTGTTTTCTAACTCCATTGGTAAACACTGGAACCTATTGCCCACTGAACTAACTTCTATTTTATCTCCTGTCCTTTTCAAACAAAAACTTAGACTCCACCTTACCAAACACTGGCTATGCCCCTGCCTTAACCCAGACTGAACCCATGTATTTAGCTCATCCCACTACCCCTTGATCTCTGTGACCTTTGCTACCTTCTACTTTTTTTCTCACTATTCTTTCACTTACTTCTCCTCAATCCTTCTCCTTCCTAATTATATTACTCAGTTTACTGAGGACTCCTAGAAATATCTAATCTAAACTATCCTACTTACTTAGCTGTCCTTAAATACCCTTTTCCCTTTTTTATAATGTTTGATTATTCTAAATAACGTATGCCTGTGTTTTGCTTCCAAGAGCCATGAGTACACCTTTGTACAACTGTTAATTTATGTCTATTATAAGTTTGATTCCTTGTATAATATTGTCCTGATACAGTATATTTTGTATGCTACTCTCTTTTGCATTGTATGTAATAGTTATTATGTCTCTGTGGAGCTTTTCTCCCCGGGCCTCTGCTGAAAATGGAAATATATCCAGTCAGACTAGCCCGGTTAACAAATGTAAAATAAATAAATGTAAAATAAAAATATGTCCTGCACAAGGATTGGAGCCCTACCTCAGCCCCAATAGTCCCAACCTCTTAGTGCAAGAGGATGTCAGGTATGTATTGCAGGTATATATGTAGACTATTGCTACTGTGATAGCAGTTGTCTTCACAGACATGTTGTGTGTAGGAGGTCACATCTGCTTTTAACATGTGTGTCATTAGCCACAGACAGACATCCTAAGGACATCATAGTACAGTACCACTGCTAGCACAGTAATGATCCTGTGGACTACAGCAGAGATATGGCCAATAAATGTGGACAGTCTGACACACTCTGGTCAGTCCAGAGGTATACACAGAACCCCTTAGTGCAAGACATGTGGACCGAGCCTGACAATATGGATGTTAACAGCCATGTAGATGGGTATATCACATAAACACGGGTATACATTTGCCCTCATAGGTTATGCATTCACACACCCCTGTCTGTCCTGACACATACTAACCGCTGGTACAGAGATGCCATGGCCACATATTACCCACTAGTTAGTGGCATACATCTGTACAGCATCCCACTGCTTTGTCCAACATACATGACTGTTATTATGGCCTGGCAGCAGCACATCTGGCAAGTATCTGGACATAACATCACAATGGGTAAGTACACTAAGTTGCTAGGCATGTAACAAAGCACTATGCAGGCTACAGGCAGACTGCCACAACACTGGCCTACATTTCTTATGGGGGAATACACATGTACCTGCATATATAGCAGGCTCTACAGGCATGTCACAGCACAGAGTAACAGACACCTGTGTGAATGTACATAACCACAACCAATGTGAAATAAGCAACAGCCACATATGGTAGCTAGCATAATATTACAGTATATGGACTATCTGATCAACACCCTCCTCATATGTGCCACTCACACCCTAACCTTACATATACTGGGCCACTACACAGTGTGGTCCGATGCCTGTCTGTGGTATGGGACATGTGTGTGTTTGGCCCTACAAACATGTAAGCTGATAGGGTAACATACAGTGGAGCAGCATGTAACATCAGATAGAACAGGACCAAGAACAAGTACATCTACCACAGTTTGAACACAGGCCAACATACATATTAACAATACACACACTGTCGACAATCACCATAAGTACACAGACCTCACTACTGTACACAGAACCACAGAACGCCCAGGCTATGTCCTCAAAGATAACCCCTACTATACACAACATGTGCCACAGTCTGATATCTCACTGGCTTGTTGTCAGATATGATGTCATTAAATTATGGTGTACAGAACATATGCACCTCTTACTGCATGACATATGTACACAGGTTGACAGAGTTGAAACACAGGGCCAATATTGACATGTTGCTGTGATAACCTCATACATTTACTGTTGTAATAGGGTTTGTTGTGAGATATGTCCTATGAGGGTTATGAAGTCAGTAACTCTCATGTCTGTCACCTTGTACTGTCTGCAATCCTCACACTATGCTTCTGCAGTTCACAGACAGGGGCTCTGTGAGTAACACAAGAAACAAAAGGCACCACACACTGCCCAGTCTGCAGATGACGCTACAGATCAGGTATTCCTCAGAAACATAGCACTGTCATGACAGGTATTAAAATATGTAGACCAGCCATATCCACACACCCTGTTAAACCAACATTACTCCAAATGCAGAATAACAACACTTGCATTCTATAGTCATGTCAGGCATATCCCCCTCCTGTGTGTTGGCCTGTTTCCACAGTGTATGTTGTTAGAGGTAAATCCCCAAACCATCTGTGATGCTTTTTGCCAAACAACAGATCTAGGTCCTGCTCACAGTGAATGAAAACGCCCAACACCAACATGATGTTCCTAGATAGTGGAGTGTGTTTCCATGCAATTGGCTATGGGAATGTTACCACAGCTGTTCCACATGCAATCAGCTAGATGAGGGCTGCAATTCGTTAAGAGGCCATCAGCTGATCATAAGCATCACTTACAAAACACATGCTGCTGCTTAAGCAAAGTAGGTGTATGCCTCCACATCCACCACCGAAAGAGTGAGAGAGGCAAGGATAGGTCAGGGAGGGGGTGGGAGAGTAAAACCTAAGCATGTTTGTGTCACACACCTACCAGTACAAGGTATCAAACCCCTGACTGACTATGTATTGCTAACCCATGTCTATGCAGTTATTGGATGCACCACATAGCATACATGTTTAGGAGCTCTCCAAACGTATATGTGATGGTGAGTGACATCTGCAACAGTGATATGGTAGTGATGCAGTAGGTATAGTACACGTGGCTGTCCGCATGAAGAGGTGTCACCGTCAACACAGCCACATTCTCTCAGGGACCCAGACACATTGACACACTGGTAAGGTCAGGAATACACTTCCTTACTAGCTAGTTTGCCACAATACAGTACTGTGCAGGTATCACATGCACCACAGGGGATATCCAGAGGTTATATGAGAAAAGGGTATGTGGAGGTGTCTGACATCAGACAGCATGCTTCCGTATGCCAATGGCGGATGTAGTGAGTGTGAATGTGGTCAGAAGCATCATACACCACACACACAGACACACACACACACACACACACACACACACACACACACACACACACACACACACACACACACACACACGCAGACACACACACACACACACACAGACACAGGGTGCCAGTACTGACATGTATGGGTGCATTGCTTTACGGGTGTGTAGAGGTTGACTGTGCCAGAAGGCTATACAAGGCTAGGTGATGGGTATTACCTTGGCATCAGGCTACATGACAATGGTGTAGTGTCTGGATTGGCCCACACAGGTGTGTATTGTATTCACCATCCAGTCACCTGGATAACTATTGTGTGTGACCATTGCTGTGCATTGCTTGCCATGTATGTGTTCATTAGTCCATGACATGGACGGTGTCTGGGATATGCACACTTCTCACATGTATGCACAGTGACATGTGTAACTGTACCTGAGGTGTCTGGCCCATGTTGTGTACACGGATTATCATCAGATGTGCCAACCCTGGCCTCATATGGTGGGAACAGGTAATGGACAGCAGGTTAGTCCTGCAACTATATTGGTAGCATGATACAGGTATTTCCTGGTGTCAGTGGCATCTGTCCATACAGGTCATGTGCTTAAGGCATGGTATGTCCTTGGTGGGTCACATCTGATGGCACCACAGGTGTTGCAGTTGTCCAGTGGGGAACATAGTGAAGGCGCACTGTCTGCATGTACGTGCCTATTGCACTGATAGACAGGATGCCATGCCATCTGTAGTCTGTTGCAATCACACCATGGTTACTATCTGTGGGCAATATGCAGAATACGGTTGTTGCCTAGGCAAGTGTGTTTGCATATGAGACATGGGTTGAGAATGTTCTCTAGGTAATACAAGAGTTGCTAACTTTGTTCACCAGGCCTTGATGTCACATGTAGTGGTATGGATTGGCACCCCAGCCTCTAGGCTATTTCACATCTGTTATCCTGGTATGGTGGTCATTGTGACATGGGCCACCATATAAGATATTTGCAAAACATGCTCCACAATGAGCCCAATTGTTACACACTCATGACCACCTCCATACAGGATACAAATGACAAACACAGACACATACAGAGACACACACACACACACACAAACACACACACACACACACACACACACACACACACACACACACACACACACACACACACACCCCTGCCATGTCTGGGATTAGAACTCCTACCTATTTAAATAAATAAAAATAAAAATAAAAACTCCAACCTAACTAGTTAATTACAGTACAACTCTACACATTTATAAGATGCGCCATGGAGATTACTGGTGTACTCTTTCTCCAAAGGTGTACTTCACAGTGAATGACATCAGCAGCCTTGCCAAAGTAGGGCATTTGATCTGTAGTGAGTGTGACTAGCCTAAAAAGCATTTCTCCCTACACAGACATAGAAGCAAACACACAAACATCTACACTTGCCATGTGTGGGAATAGAACCCCTACCAGAGTACTATATCACACTACAGCATTATGCTGTTAAAGGACGTGCCACGGAGATCACCGGGCTACACCTTTTCCAAAGGTGTAATTCAAAGTGAATGACATCAGCAGCCTTGTCAAAGTAGGACATTTGAATTGTAGTGAGTGTGACTAGCCTAAAAATGCATTTTCCCTACACAGACAGCAACACACAACCTTGCCATGTCTGGGATTAGAACTCCTACCTAACTAGTTTGTCACAATACAGCAGTGCACAATTATAGGATGCGCCACAGCGATTACTGGGCTACACCTTTATCAAAGATGTGTTTCACAGTGAATGACATCAGCAGCCTTGCCAAAGTAGGACATTTGAATTGTAGCGAGTGTGACTAGCCTAAAAAGCATTGCTTCGTACACAGACAGTGACACACACAATTTCCATGTCTGGGATTAGAACTCCTACCTAAGTTATTACACTACAGCATTACACAGTTATAGGACGCGCCACAGAGATTACTGGGCTATACCTTTCCCAAAGGTGTATTTCACAGTGAATGACATCAGCAGCCTTGCCAATGTAGGACATTTGAATTGTAGTGAGTGTGACTAGCGTAAAAAGCATTGCTCCCTACACAGACATACACAGTTGCCATGTCTGGGATTAGAACTCCTACCTAACTAGGTTATCATGCTACAGCATTACATAGTTATAGGACATGCCACAGAGATTACTGGGCTGCAACTTTCCCAAAGGTGTATTTCACAGTGAGTGACATCAGCAGCTTTGCCAAAGTAGGACATTTGAATTGTAGTGTGTGTGATTAGCATAAAAAGCATTGCTGCCTACACAGAGAAACAAACATAACTGCCATGTCTGGGATTAGAACTCCTACCTAACTAGGTTATCACACTACAGCATTATACAGTTACAGAGTGCGCCATGGAGATTATTGGGCTACATCTTTCCCAAAGGTGTATTTCACAGTAAATTACATCAGCAGCCTTGCCAAAGTAGGCCATTTGAATTGTAGTGAGTGTGACTAGCGTAAAAAGCATTGCTCCCTACACAGACAAAGAAACACACACAAAAACACACAGTTGTCATGTCTGGGATTAGAAATCCTACCCAACTAATTTATCACACTACAGTATTACACAGTATTAAGACACACCACAGATATTATTGGGCTACTTCTTTCCCAAAGGTGTATTTCAAAGTGGATGACATCAGCAGGCTTGTCATAGTAGGCCTATGGGGAAGGCAGTGTGTGTGCATGGCCCATAACCCATTCATCTAGAGGTTGACACACGACATGCAGGCTCACACAGGGTTATATTCTGCAGGTACGTATATACAGCTGCTAGATGACTACTGCCTTGTACAGTCATGTTGCACAGCTAGCACTTGCACCACATAGTCTGTAATGCTGACGGATACCAGTGGCTAATTTCTACAGTGAGTGACATTTACACATCATGTGGTTGTAGCTATTTGGCTGTATGCTGGGTGGGACAGGCCACATGATGGATTGTCACAGTCACTCTGTTCCACACATTATGTATGTCTACTTTTGGCTTATTATAGTGTGTTTTCCTTGGATATATGTCTGTATTCCTATCCACTGTGTGTGCAAAGCATGACTGATGCATACTGAGGAGTGTATGCACTAACATCTGCAACAATCAGATACGTATGGTCCACTGTTGTTTGCAGTCATGGACTTCATTTGTTTAAGTATGTGAGCATGCCCAGTATGATGTTTTGGTATGTTGTTATCTGACATTGCTTCATTTCTCTATGTGTGTGAGCATGGCCAATATGTCCTGTATTGAATGTGTGGATTCATTCCAGGTTGTTTGTACTCCAGTGTAGACCTTTGTGTTGTACGCCTACAGGTAGAAAACTGTTTCTGCAGAATATCTGTAGATCATTTGGCAATATGGGATCAAACTGTGCAAGGGATTGTGTGTACTGTAGGTGATTGTGTCTGTGCTGCTTCTGCTACATGGTTAGCAGAGATATTCAGATGTGTACTGTTATACACTGTGATGTTTTATGTCCTCAAGTACTGTCAGGTGGACATTCTTGCTCACAGTTATGTCCTGGTGACAAGGGTAAATGCAGCTGTGTCCGGTATTGTGGGCAGATGCCTACATATTCATGGTAAGTGATGCCATTCTGGAGGGGGAGCTGCAGACACTTGCTGCTGGGTCTGCTTATCCGGTTCAGCACCTTGGTACAGTGCTGGCGGAGGATCCCATACTTGTACATCCATCACCATGACAGTATAGCCTTAACTTGCTGTGGCAATACCTCACAGCTATACAGATTCACACAGGTTACCCAGAGGCAGGAGCCATGAGTCAGGACATTACCCCTATTGTGGTGTATGGACAGGTTTGTAGCTACACATTTATGTTTTTGCAGCCAGGGATAGTGTGTGCACACAGCTGTGTGTCGGACCTTGCACATTTCATGCTGCCCATGCTCCCACCCCCCTGTAATATTCTATCCTCTGCTATACATTATGCATGCAATCTCTGATACTTTCCCTAAGGTTGTCACCTCATCACAGCTGTGTTTCAGTGTTGGTCCACAGTTCATGCAGTGGGACATGGTGGACACATTACTGTGGTTTGTCCACATGGCCTTACATATGGCTTATGTGGAGTGTGTTACGTTGTTATGTGGGTGTCCATGACATAACATGCATTGGCAGTACGTGTGAGACACAGGCCTTTGGCAGAGGCCTGTAGGCCATTTGGTGGTGATGCGGGTCAGCTGTGGCAGGCCATTGCATTCTGTCAGTCCTACAGTCCCAGACTGCCACACAGTATATTCCCCTGGGGTGACAGGGTAGGTGTGCTAGGTGTTCATGCCAATATTTTCTATCAGTACTGGTGAGGTGGTGTGGATGCTGGCAGGGTGCTACCTACAGCTAGGGAAACACCTGAATGGGACACCTGTACTGCATGCTGCATTCTGTCACTATTGCCATATACAGGTGGGGGTCATATTGTACCCATTCCCAACAGCAGGGATACGACCAGAGAGGTACCTGTGGGTGGTGTTTGGGTGAGCTGGGTGCATGCGTGCTATGGGCACTACTTGCATCTGATGCACTGATATGCATGGGGCATTCCAGGTATGGTGGCATGTGCAGGTACATCAGCTGTTTCCCAGTACATCAGTCCCACCACCTTTGTGATCTGCAAGTGTTCGGGCAGCCTACACTGGTATTCCCTACTACAGGGCCAGATAATGTGAAGCATACCTGTATGTACAATTCCAAGGGTGTGTCCATTTCACAATTACACATTATATACTGTATGCCTGGGGTACTTTCCCCTGTGTACTGCTTGTATATCTAGCCCAAGAACCATACCATGTCAGTCTTTCAGATGGTGACACATATTACCACCATACATTTACAATGGCTTACTGCTAGCATGTGTTATACTGGTGGGAATTGTCTTTGACACTGCAGTTGTGAGAACTTGGCCCTGTCATCAGCAGTAGTGGGCAATGGCCACCAGGTCATACCTCAATATGCATACATACTAACCACTCTCACACAATATGAAACACACACCAACCTGACACACACACATACCTGCATAATGTCCAAATCCTGCAAGCATTCCTGCTACCTTGGCCACCTCTGGGCATCCATGCTCCACTGGTATTATACCTACACATACACGTTACTACATTTCTACATAGGATTGGGGGCACACCTGACTGTTAATACATGTCTACATAGGATATGGGGGGCACTCCTGACTGTTTCTACATTGCTACACAGGATTGGGGTGGCACACCTGACTGTTACTACATTTCTACATCAGATTGGGGGGCACCTGACTGTTACAACATGTGTACATCAGATTGGGGGTACACCAGACCCTTACTACATTTCTATATAGGATTGAGGTGGCACACCTGACTGTTTTGACATTTCTACACAGGATGGGGGGCACACCTGACTGTTACTACCTGTCTACGTAGGATTGAGGAGGGCACACCTGACTGTTATTACTGTCTACACAGGCTATGGAGGGTTACACCTGATTGTTTGTACATTGCTACACAGGATTGAGGGGGGACAGACCTGACTGTTACTACATGTCTACATAGGATTGGGGGGTACACCTGACTGTTACTACATGTCAAAGTAGGGTTGGGGGGCATACCTGACTATTTCTACATTTCTACACAGGATGGGGGGCACACCTGACTGTTACTACATGTCTACACAGGATTGGGGGGGGGGCACCTGACTGTTACTACTGTCTACATAGGCTATGGGGGGCACACCTGACTGTTTCTACATTGCTATACAGGATTGGGGGGGTACACATGACTGTTACTACATTTCTACATAGGATTGGGGGGACACCTGACTGTTACTACATGTCTACATAGGCTATGGGGGGCATGCCTGACTGTTTCTACATTGCTACATGGGATTGGGGGGCACACCTGACTGTTACTACATGTCTACACAGGATTGGGGGGCACACCTGACTGTTAATACTGTCTACATAGGCTATGGGGGGCACACCTGGCTGTTTCTACATTGCTATACAGGATTGGGGGCACACATGACTGTTACTACATGTCTACATAGGATTGGGGGCACACCTGACTGTTACTACATTTCTACATAGGCTATGGGGGGCACACCTGACTGTTTCTACATTGTTATATGGGATTGGGGGGACACACCTGACTGGTACTACATGTTTATATAGGATTGGGGGGCACACCTGACTGTTACTATATTTCTACATAGCATGGGGGGCACCTGACTGTTACAACATGTCTACATAGGCTATGGGGGGCACACCTGATTGTTTCTACATTGCTACACAGGATTGGGGGGTGCACACCTAACACTTGTACACATTTGCTATGACTGTACTGGTATGTCACGTACTCCATTTCATTCTGTTTTCAAACCTATCATGCTGACTAGAGGCATGTCAGTGTACTACAGGTCCTACTTTTGATTGACCTACATATTAGTTTCTGACTTCCTACCCTTCAGAACTAACATCCTGCTGCCTGACCGGATGTGGTCTGTCTGTGTAGGCCTGGAGGGGAGGCTACCCATAGGCATCATTCAGTGGCCTTAGCACTTAGGCCTTGTTTGTGTTTGTTGACACCTGCCATAGGTTGGTACTAGGCTATCAGCCCTAGGGCCTATACAAGCCTATCCATAACAATTTCCTGGCTATTTCTTCCCACAATATTTAATTCCCTGGACACCTGTCTAGCAGGGTGACTGACATGATCCCCGGGGTACATTTCCTATCTTCCATCCAGTCAGCAAGGTTTCTTTTGAAGATGGCCAAGGAGATGCTCAGCTTGACATGTATGGGCAGTCTATTACAGAGTATGGGGAGTCTCTGGGTCAGGAACCTATTCCTCCAGCATGTCTTGTTTATTGTGATGACAAGGATTAGGTCCCTGGAGCATGTAGCTTTGATGGATTGGGATTTCTTTAAGTGTAGCATGTCCAACAGCTCTAGGTTTGACATGGCTTTGTGTGTTAAGTAGAGATTGCCTCTGAGTAGATGAGATGAGACAGAGTATAGCTGGAGTTTTTTTAGTCGGTCAGCATAGGGCATCTGCTTTAGCCCTATGATTCTTTTAGTGAGGTGTTTGTGCGGCCTTTCCAGTTGTTGCAGATGTTTTGTGAGGTACATACCAAATAGGGCGTTGTACTCTATGATGAGTCTAATGAGGGATGAGTACAGTGGGACAATGACCTCCTTTTTTCTGGATGAAAAGCCCTTACTGATGAGGTGTGCCATATAAAAGGATTTCCTGACTCCTGTGGAGATCTGGTTATCGAAGGTGAGATCACTGTCCACCTGTGTTCCTAAGTCTCTTATCACACTTTTGGTTTTTAGTGTACTGCCACCTATGTGGTAATTCATGGGTACATGTTTTTTCCCAAAGGGGATAACTATACACATCTTGGCATTGAGCTTGAGCCCATGGCTCTGGCACCAAGCATCTGTTTCTGTAAGACCCTTTTGTAGAATATCCACATCATTTGGGGATTCAATAATGGCTCCCAGTTTGCAGTCATCTGTGAACTTTGTTAGCCGGAGTTCCTCAGTGTTGACCTGTACTTCAGAGAAGTAGATGCCAAACAAGAGCGGTCCCAGGACTGAACCCTGAGGTACTCGACTTGTCACTTGGCTGTAGCTGGATTTGGAGTTGGCTACTTTTACAGTGTGGATTCTGTGAGTAAGCCAGTTGGCAACCCATCGAGTGATGTAGGGATTTATGCCAGGTTTAGTAAATTTATCTAATATTCCAGAGTGGGTGATGGTGTCAAAGGCATTGGTGAGGTCTAGATAGGTTGTGTGGACTGCCTTATCCTCGTCCATGACTCTGGAGACTGATTAGAAGAAGTCAATCAGGTTCAGGAGACACGATCAGCCCTTCACAAACCCAAACTGTGTGGGGGTCCAGTGTTTGAAGGTTGCCAAAGTCTTTGTTTATAAGTCCCATGGCCTTGCAGATCAGGCTCGTCAGACTGTCCTGCTGGCTGTGACTGTCGTTGGTTATGTGAACCTCCCTGACTGTCATGTATGTGTCATATGGACACACATGTGGCCCAGCATATTTCATGCAGTGGGTTTTGTCAACATGTGTAGTACTGGCTACTATAGTGACACCCGTATTTGTTACAGATTTCATGCTGCCACTATAGGTGTCTACTGTCTGCTGGCATCCTATTCATCCATCTGATTCCCTTACATGCTCACATCCATACCATAGATACAAGTAACTACACATACTACTCCAATCAGCAATCGGTAAGGGACTTACCTTGTGGGTGTGCCAGTATTGAAGGTGGTGCTGGGGGCTGCCTATGTCAGATGCACATAGTACACTCCCTATAAATGGCTGAGCACAGGTAGTGTCATGTTTGGCATCCCTTTTACTGTATATGCGAGTCAGAGAGAGGTGTCATTCCCTGGGTCCCTACTGTGTCAGTGTATGTGCTATGCGTTGCCTCTTTGCCAAGGCCATGGCATACTGGGCACACCTCCATCTGCCTACTGGGGCAGGCTCAGTTTGTTCCTCCTCCAAGTCACTCTGTGCTTGTGCAGGCCTTGGCATTGATGGGGGCTGTGTGGTCCTGCCCCATGCGGTTCCTGCTGCAGCTGTTTCCGCAGGATCATATTGTGTAGCAATACGATAATAACTTGGGTATATGTAGCTGGTGAGTACTGCAAGGCTCCAATGGGTGTGTCCAGGCACCGGAACCATGACTTGAGCATCCCAAACACATGCTCTATTATGATTCTGGTCTGTGCATGTGCCTCATTATGGCATTTTTGTTCGGGTGTGTATGCATTTCTGATGAGTGTCATCAGCCACAGCTCCAGTGCATACCCAGCATCCCCCACTAGTTGACTGTAAGGGATGTCCCCATTGGCAAATCTCTGGTACAGCTGTGTCAGATGCCAGATGTGGGAATCAGCACACACATTCATTATAATGCCCTGGGCATCACACACGACCTGGCAGTTGATAGAGGGGAAGGTCTTGCGGTTGATGTAGACCCTACCCCACTCACTGGGTGGTGCTTTGATGCATATGTGCGTGCAGACTACAGCACCCACCACCTCAGGGTATTCTGCTATTTGGTGGAAGGGATGCATATTGCTGACCAACTCCTCACAGGTGTTGAAGAAATATATGTGCTCACTGGCATGTGCTGATGTTGCATCCAGGAACTGGTGGAATACTCTGGATGCTGATGCCTGTGAGATCCCCATGATATCCCCAGTTGGGTTTGGGAGGTACCTGTGGCTAGTATTCCTAGGCCTACACATACCTTGGTATCCACTGGGATGGGTTCCCCTCTGTTAGTTCTGTGTGTCAGGTGTGGCCGGCACAGCTCAACAATTTGCTGTAGGAGGTCCCTGTCCACCCTATAGTGCTCCAGTGTCTCCAGCTTATGTATTCCCTGGTAGGTTACCCTGGGTCTGTACACCCTTCTCTATCTCCTCACTGTGGGTTGGTTGACAGCATTGTCATCCACACCACCCTCAGGCTCTTCCACATGTTGATATCTGACTGCTGCTGCAGCCCCTATCATTCTGTTGTTTTTGTTTGTTAAAAGTTCCCCGCTTGTATACACCAGTGGTGTAGAGTGTAGGAAAAACCAGAGGGAAAGGTGTTTGCATAGTTTATAGTAGCCTTCTGGGCTGGGCTAGTCTGCTGCCTGTGTAATTGGCTGATTCTAATAAATTTTACCTGCCAGCTATGCTAGTTTGCCTAGATTACCTTCCTACTGCTGTTTTCCCTTCCCATTGCCTTCCTGTTTAAGCCTGGGGGCACGCTGCACAAACACACTGCTCAAATGTGCACAGGGCTCCAATCCACTTACAGTATGCCTGACATGCCCCCATACAATGTCAGCTAACTCCTAGACTTGCACCAAGCTATTCATGCTTTTACACTGTTGAGTGCTGACTAGCATGCAGGGGAAATCTGGGATTCAGTATCATTCCCCTCATTTGCATAGGATTGCCTGCTGATGCATAGTTTCATGTCCCACACTGAGCCTCTCCCCTTAGCAACCACTATTCACTGGCCATGTTGACTTCTGCCTGCCATTGGGTATAATGGAAAAATAGTGATTTCGGTTAGAATGCTTATTTTATGGGGTTTTTTTTTTCTTATTTTCTGGCCGATCTTGTTTGTGCACCACTGCCCTATGCTTAAACAGCTGAGATTAACTAAAAAAAAAAATAAAAGTTAATTTTTTTATTTTTGCAAATGTTTTCGATGCCAGTGGCCTTATAGTTGGTCATTGGCATGCTTTCTACATGATATCCTCCCTTTATTTGGAGCTGTCATGGCTCAGTTTTGTAATTTGCAGAAATGTACTCTGTTACTGGAGGAGTACATTTCTGCAGATTACACTAGTACTGCACGGCCGGTTTCCAGGTTCCTGGAGTGCAAATTCACCTCATTTGCATGGATTTCTCCTGCAAATGGGGTAATTTGCATACAGCGGCTGAGTCCGTGCAGAACTATTGCAGAAGCGATCCTGCACATCCCTTCAAGTTATTCCTGGATTGCACGGCTGACATATTGCCTGATGGAGCTCCTGCACTAGTCCTGCACACTGTGCAGAGCTTGCAGAATACGGGGGCTAATATTTTCAAGCAGTAAGCTAAAGGGTAACAATTTCAATATGAGTTGAGATCTAATTAAGGCTTGGCTTTTTATGTGTGACTTTCACTTGTCATGGTACAGAAGTTATATGTAAAAGGCTTATCTAAACAATCCTGTATTGGTTTGTGACTGACTGGGCAGTAGCTTGAGTTTTTTATTCATTTACAGCTCAATATAGATTCCTTAAATTAGTATCCTTTTAATAATAACTGTGGTAACAGGTACAAGCATGCAAAATCTGAAGGTAATGCTACTCAATGCTAGAAGTCTAAACCTCAAAATGCACTCTCTCGAGGCACTCCTAAAAATGGAGAACATTGATATCTGTGCAGTAACTGAGACCTGGTTCAAGGCTCCAGAGAGCACCCCTGCAATACCAGGCTACAACTCTTACCACACTTTTCGGCCACAAAACCAGGACCGAAACACTAAAGGTGGAGGAGTGTCAATATTCACCAAGGATATTCACACCACCAGGCTAGTTGGCCAACACAATGTGTCTGAAATTCTCCAAGTGCAACTAACACTAGGTAAGACTGCAATCCAAACTGTAGCTTGCTACAGATCCCCCACCATACCCCAAGATTCTCACTACAACTTTCTAAACATACTGGAAAATATTAAGATAGAACCAAACACCCTAATACTGGGTGATTTTAACTACCCTGCCATTAACTGGGAAAACTACTCATGTCCCAACACCTTTGCATAGCGGTTCTTGGAATTCATAAATTCCAATGCCCTGGATCAACTAATCCATAGTCCCACCAGGGCTCCAATATCCTAGACCTGGTCATTACCAACATGGGAAATCAATGCTCCATACCTATGGTCACCCCTCGTTAGTCAGGTCTGACGATAAGCTAATCACCCTTAACATCCACAAACCCACCCCACCCCCCCTAAAGAAACCACCATAAAAAACTTCTCCAAAGCCAACTTCATGCTACTCAAGTCAGAAGTGACAAACTTCATAACACCCATGCAGATGGGAACTGAAAGTTCAACTGCTGAATCCTACACTAAGGCACTGTACGAGCACATCCACTCATGCATGAATCGTGCCATCCCAAATAGAACCAAAATGCTCCCATCCAAAAAAAGCAAGCCAGTCTGGTGGTCCCCTGCCAGAAACAAACTTTACAACAAAGGAAGAAACTTTTGCAGAAAAGAGGAAAATCCCAGGATGCAAAAAACTCCCTTACTGGCCTCAGTAAGAAACTGAGATGCCTCATAAAATCCTCCAAAGCTAGTTACGAAAATAAAATTGCCAAAGATTCCAAAGACAACCACAAAGCATTCTATAACTATGTCAAGAATCTAAATGGCAATGCTCAGATCTGCGCTGAGCTAAAACAGAATGGCATTAAATATACTGATCCAAAGGATATTGCCAATATCCTGGCAGATCGATTCAGTGCCAACTTCACCCCTCTCACCCCTAAATGGCCCATCTCAATACCGGAAGATTGCCAAATTCCAGTAATAACGGCCACACAGGTACAAAATGCACTCTCTAAAGCCAAGAATACAGCATCCATGGGACCAGATGACATCCCAGGCTGTGTACTACATGAACTACAATATGAACTGGCACCTCACCTAAGTGTCATGTTTAATCATAGCCTCACCTCAGGTTTCGTGTCCACTGAGTAGTGCAGAGCTACAGTTATCCCAATCCACAAGGGGGGATCCACCTTGGATCCCGGAAACTACCGTCCCATCAGTCTGACAAGCCTTATCTGCAAGGCCATGGAGCGTATTATCATGGAACTTATAAACAAAGACATTGGCAACCTTCAAACACTGGACCTCACCCAGTTTGGGTTTGTGAAGGGCCGATCTTGTCTCCTGAACCTGATTGACTTCTTTGAATCAGTCTCCAGAGCCATGGACAAGGGTAAGGTGGTCCACACAGCCTATCTAGACCTTGCCAAGGCCTTTGACACCATCCCCACTCTGGAATCATAGATAAACTTACTAAGTTGGGCATTAATCCCTATGTCACCCAATGGGTTGCTAAATGGCTTACTGATAGAACCCACACTGTAAAAGTAGCCGACTCCAAATCCAGCTCCAGACAAGTGACAAGTGGAGTACCTCAGGGTTCAGTCCTGGGGCCGCTCTTGTTTGGCATCTACTTCTCTGAAGTACAGGTCAACACTAAGGGACTCTGGCTAACAAAGTTTGCAGATGACTGCAAACTGGGAGCCATTATTGAATCCCAAATGATGTGGATACTCTGCAAAGGGCCTTACAGAAACAGATGCTTGGTGCCAGAGCCATGGGCTCAAGCTCAATGCCAAGAAATGTATTGTTATCCCCTTTGGGAAAAAACATGTATCCATGAATTACCATATAGGTGGCAGTACACTAAACACAGAACGTGTGATAAGAGACTTAGGGACACAGGTGGACAGTGGTCTCACCTTCGATAACCACATCGCCACAACAGTCAGGAAATCCTTCTATGTGGCACACCTCATCACGAAGGGCTTTTCATCCAGAAAAAAGGAGGTCATTGTCCCACTGTACTCATCCCTCATTAGACCCATTATAGAATAAAACACCCCATTTGGTATGTACCTCTCAAGACATCTGCAACAACTGGAAAGGCCTCAGAAATACCTCACTAAAAGAATCACAGGCCTAAAGCAGATGCCCTACGCTGACCGCCTTAAAAAACTCCAGCTATACTCTGTCACATATCGTCTACTCAGAGGCGATCTCTGCTTAACATACAAGGCCATGTCAAACCCAGAGCTGTTGGACATGCTACACTTAAAGAAATCCCAATCCCTCAGAGCTACACGCTCCAGGGATCTAAACCTTGTCATCACAATAAACAAAACATGCTGGAGGGATAGGTTCCTGACCCAGAGACTCCCCAGACTCTGGAATAGATTGCCCATACATGTCAAGCAGAGTGCCTCTTTGGACCTCTTCAAGAGGAACCTTGACGATTGGATGGGAGAAAGGAAATTCACCCCAGGGATCACGTCAGTCGCCCTGCTAGACAGGGGTCCAGGAAAGTAAATAATGTGGGAAGAAATAGCCAGGGAATTGTTATGGCTAGGCTTGTATAGGCCCTAGGGCTGATAGCCTAGTACCAACCTATGAACCTATGAACCTATGGTGGTGGTGCTGCGGTAGGTTTGTCGGCTCACAGTAAGATGTTGTTCTGTTCGATTCTCAGCTAAAGTGTCTTTTGTGTGGAGACATGCATGAATGGGCATACCTTCGTTGAAGGTTATGCGTCAGGGCTGGCAACTCAGTACGTAAAAATCTACTGCCAATCATTAGCGGACCGGAGTTCCACTGTGGCGACCCCTAACTGGGAAAAGCCGAAAGATACAAGTATCCTTTTAATGATGTACTAAAACACAAATGTCTTCTATAGTGTAATAAAAGCTGTGTATATTTAAAGGTAACACCTGATAACACTGGTGATGTGTTCCTTGTGTCAAACGTTAGATGATTTGCTTACCATTGTTAGTAAATCTAGACTTAACAATGATGATTACACTTGTACAATTGACACAGCTTGGAGAACTGTTGTTACATAAATTAATGACTGGACTGACGAGATAAATAATGTTAGGCAAAGAGCAAATAGAACACAATTAGGAAAATATGTGTCAATCTTCTGTAAAGATCACTCAACTCCTACGAAACAATATAATGCCACTGACAACTCTGTAATTCTGGATACAAGTATTTAGCAGTCTGAGGATTCAGAGCATATAGAAGGAAATAAAAAAAGAAATAAAGAAAGACGTTCACAAAAAAATTACAAAGAAGAAAAATAAACTGATAAATGTCTGTAAAGCAAAGATAATACATACTAAATGGACACTGCTTTGTTATGTAACACACAGATTACAGGGAGTGATAATATTTTTCCATTTAAAAACCCTCATTCTACAGAAAAGGACATTGTTTTTCCAAAAAAGAAGGTATAAAAAGAGGCAAGGAGCAGATGAAAAGGAAGAAATCAAAATTGAATATGGAAGGATTACTTTAAGAAAAACAGGTGTTGACAACATGGCTCAATGTGTGGATGTACAAAGCCAGCTGGATGAGAAGTCTGTGCTTGCAAATGTAATGCAGAATGAAAACAGTGGGATTAATAAGACTAATTGTGATGAAGACCATTCCTTTGTAACAATTGATAGAGCAGATATTACTGAATTAGAAGTTGAAGATATTCTTATACTATCAGGAAAAGAGCAGGAACTGGGTAAAGGTCCTCTGTAAGTAAAACGGCAGTATTTTTTCAAAGGCCAAAGAGGACCAACCAAGGCTTGGTGTAAAACAACTTTAATAAAACAAAAAAGAGTAAGTGCTTTCATGACTTTCCAGTCACTTCTTCAGACTCAGATACAAAGAGAACAGCATGATGATTGTCTTTCGGCTTATCCCAGTTAGGGGTCACCACAGCAGAACTCCGGTCCACTAATGATTGGCAGTGGATTTATACGGTGCCAAGTTGCCAACCCGATGCCCAACCTTCAAAGAAGGCACAAATCAAAGCACTTAAAATACTGCCCAATCTTAAGCAATTAAATAATTAGTGAACTTAAAGGCATATCTCCATAAACTCCTAAAAAGGAATTACATTTCACATAGTCACCATGTCAATATATAAATGCACATTCTATGAAAGAGACATGGTTTATAAAATTTTTAAAAACACTTTACTCAATGGGGGAGTGTGCATGTGCAAAGTACCAGTTTAATAGCTACATCATCATTAATACCTGGTTTCATGTCTGCATTAAATTGTACTATCCCTCTAAGCTCAGCTAATTTTGTTCTATTCTTGGTATCCCTTTTCCTCGACCTCTCTTTAACTATCTCAAATACTAAGAATCTAAAGACAGGGTGCATGTCATACTCTTTAGTATGCCTTGCTAGTGCATTATTCTCCTTATTATTCCTAATATCTCTAAGGTGTTCCATAATATGCTCCCTTAATGACCTATTCATTTTACCTACCATACAATAACTGTAATATACTACATTTCTTAGCAATCTGCATAAAAAGTATGTTTCATTACTATCCCTTTATGCATATGTGTAAATGATGGTCCTATGTGTATAGAATTGCAAGCACTGCAGTTCTTACAAGGTTATGTTCCTTGTCTCTGTGAAGTAACAAGTGGTTTATTCATTCATATCCTATAACAGAGCTGTCTCTTTATAGATAAGTTGTTTAAAAAAAAAAACAAAGGGGTATCACTAACAATTCTACCTATGTTTTCAGAGGCTTTCAAAATGTTCTAATTCTTTTTGAAAATTTCACAATAAGTAGTAATATTACTAGAAAAAGTCATGGGCACTCTGATACTTCTTTCAATATTCATAGCAAGTATTGCATCCTTATCCACTAGTCGTTCAGCGAAATAAGGTCTATCCTTCATCTCGCTTGCTATTAAAAGTAGAGAAATACAGCTGTCTGTCTCTTTCTTTGAATAACCTCTGTCTAGAAAGTCTATACTGAGGTCACAAAGTGCTTCCATCAAGGAATGTTCTTCATTATGTAACCTCATAATACACAAAATCTAGAAGAAGATGTGCAGATACAGCTTAATAAATCAATAAGGGACTTGGAAAATAAATTCTTTAAATACAAATGTCTTCAGTGGCAGAGATTTTATATAGAAGCCTCTTTGCATCATAAAGTTGTGCCTAGAGGCTTAAGGATTCTAAGGATGCCAATATATGGTGATATATATCCTACCTTAGTGAGAGACTGGCAAGCCCTGAATATCAGAACTAGTATGGAATATATGCTATTAATCACTTTTTTCTGCCTTAAGAGAAAGAATTATTGGCAGAGATTAAATGTCTACAGGCTACTATTCTTGATGAGTTTTCAATAGAACTGATAGGGGACAGACTAGAGTTTATGCATGGCAATATTTTAGCCTTTGCGAAGAGGCTACAGCAATCAAAATTAAGAAAACTACAACAAGATTTATTTGATTTTTCAGAAAGGTGCTGCGTTTTCTTGGCCAAGGGCACAGATCCCACTGAGTCTAGAGACATAGAACAAAGTGCAAGTTCACAGCACACTGAGAGTGTTTCTGATGCACAAAAGCAAGCCACGTCATCAAGGGTTAATCTACAAGCTGAATTTCCTGCTTTTGAAGTATGAGTGATGGCCACACCTCCTTGTTTATCCACATTGTGTTCAGAATCTATTAAACAGCCTCTACAAATGGTCACCAGCCCTTTAGAGGATTTTGGGGCTACTGCAACTTTGGATGTTAATAATTTTTTATTAGAAAACCTCTTCCAATAAAGCAGAGGAACAGGTTGAGGAGTCAGAAGAGAGGAGGCAGAATACCCAAGCAGCAGAATGGAATAGTGGAAGAGCCTGGAATGGACCAAGAACATGAAGTAGACAGTGACTGGGTCAGTAATAAACATTTCCCCATTCTTACTTACAGAAGCACAAATTTTTTTGCTTAACAAGGGTTTATTTTTTATTCCAGCAAGTAAGTCGGATCTGATTGACATTTTGTTAGACAAAGTGTTTCCCCAGAATTTAACTTTGAAAACTTTATTTCCTAGTCAAGGAAATGTTTGTAGTAATGTTTCTTATAAAAAAACAAGTACTTTTTGTTCCTAAGTTGCACTCTGTAATTAAAACATTTGCCATGGTATGTGAAAGTGACATTAGATGCATTTAGGAGATGAATCCTGATTCTGCTGGTCTAACAGCTTTTGTGTTATCTGATTGTTTCAAGGCTTGCTGATTTAAAAATAGTTTCTGTTTGTAAATTCCTGCTTACACTGTTGGAAACTCCTGGTGTTCTGTCTGCAGTGTGATTCTCAAACAATCTGGAAATATATCACTGATTAATAAGTATATTTCTTGGCATTTTAACCTTTCAGAGTTCTGCATTGTCTTAATTTTGTCTGATTGAACTATTTTATATATTTTATGGCATTGTTTTCTGTTTCTCATCTGTTCTGAAACTGCATTGTTTTCTGTTTCTCATCTGTCCTGAAACTTTCCCCTCCCCCCACCCTATTCTTGTGGTGGTGTTATAGATGGTGGCTTTGCAGTTGCCCGCCCCTACTGTAAATTTGATCTGGGACACCCCTCCCAGTCTAGTGTTTACTCTACTTAATACAGGGAGAACATTTGAGAAGGCCAACCCACTTAGGTTCTTAACCTTGAATTTTTCTTTTGCTCCTTCTTCCTCTCTCCTTGCACGTTACTAAAAAAATTGCACTTTATTTTGCTTTTGCCTCTTCTTAAAAGTACTCAATTATATTTATTCTGCTAAATTTAATAATGCTTGGTAGTAGCCTGATTAAATTGTAACTGTTACTCTAAGCCTTTTAGTTTAAACACTCGGGCTCCAAACTAGTTGTTTTACATTAAGAAGGTTTGTGGTCTGCACTGTTGTGGCAGAACAGGTAGCTTACATCCTTCTAAGTTGGGAATTGCTGATTGAAGGCTCAGTGTCTGTTATTTTAAAAGTGTATTAGTTCTGGTTAAAGCACTTGGGCTTCAGGCCAGTTATTTTTTATTAAGAAGGTTTGTGGTCTGCACTCTTGCAGGAGGAGAGGCTAGATTCTGCCCTTCTGAGCTGGGAATTTCTGGTTAAATGCTTATCATGCCTGCTTATTTGAACTGTTTCTTTCTGAAATTGGTGTGCCTTCATTGCTGCAGCATAGACCAGATTCAGGCATCCTGAATCTAGTTCTGTTTGTATAACTTGAGCACTAATCCAGGCCAACTCTTTAAGAGAAGGTTTCCCTGCACCCTAGTGGCAGGAGTGTGCAGTCATAACTTGTCTGATTGAAGACTGCTGGAACAGGGCTCAGTTTTGAGCTTTTTTACTGGTTAATTGGGTAATTTGTGTAAATCAGTTTGCTTGTTTTTCTATTGCTATATAAAAATTGCACTTTATTCATCTGCTTTTACTGTATTTGTGTTTCTTCCTACTTTATTACTTTATTTTGCTTTTGCTGCTTGTTCTTAAAAGCACTTAATTGCATTTATTCTGCTGCATTTATTATTGCTTGTTAGTAGCCTGATTAAATTGTAACTGTTATTCTAAGCCTTTGATTGAAGCACTTGGGCTTCAGACCAATTGTTTTACATTAAGAATATTTGTGGTCTGCACTGTTGTGGCAGGACAGGTAGCGTACATCCTTCTAAGTTGGGAGTTGCTGATAGAAGGCTTAGTGTCTGTTATTCTAAAAGTATATTAGTTCTGGTTTAAGCACTTGGGCTTTGGGCAAGTTATTTTACATTAAAAAGGTGTGGTCTGCACTCTTGTGGGAGGAGAGGGTAGATTCTGCCCTTCTGAGCTGGGAGTTTCTGGTTAAAGGCTTATTGTGCCTGCTTATTTGAACTGTTTCTTTCTGAAATTGGTACACCTTGATCGCTGTAGCATAGACTAAATTCAGACCTGCTTAATCTAGCTTTGTTTGTATAATTTGAGCACTAATCCAGACCATCTTTTTTTGGAGGAGGTTCCCTGCACCCTAGTGGCAGGAGTGTGCAGTTAGAACTTGTCTGATCGAAGACTGTTGGAACGGGGCTCAGTTTTTAGCTTTTTATTGGTTAATTGGTTAATTTATTTAAATTGGTTTGCTCATTTGCTACTGTTATATTAAAAAAAAAAAATATATATATATATATATATATATAGATATATATATATATATAGATATATATATATATATAGATATATATATAGATATACATATATACACTTTATGCATCGCTGCTTAGCTAGGGTTAAACTATTCCTGGTGCCATAAAGTCATCTCTTCATATATTCCCTTAGAACTAGCCAGTTTTATAGTTTTAGCAATACAATCTATTTCTTTGAACTCAGCACTTGTTCAGAACTCATTGTAAGCACTAAATAAGCTACAAATTACTACAGCACTCAACTTTCCTTACTTGTCTAGAGGAAAACAGTTTTTAGTACTTAAATAAGCACCTATCCAAGCATGTCTAAAGGTCAGCTCCCAGTGTTTTCTCCTGCCTACCTGATGAATCTGGGTATTTTGGGGCAATGCAGCAATTGACTCATGTACACAGACAGCCCTGTCCTCCCACCACCCAACACTACAACCTGTGAGAGATGCACTTAGCCAAACTGGAAGCAAATCTCTCTTCACCCAAGACTGGAACAGACAGTCAAGAGGAGGAGATAAACACTTGCACCACACCATACTCATCACATAGTCCCTCTAAACCTATACCACCAAAACACACACACAGAAACATGAAGCACACACCTACATTTGTGGAGGCTTTCAATAAAAATCTGTTCAAACAACAGAGACCTCCAAAGCAGAAATGCAAGCAACCTCCAGTCCCCAACACAACCCAAATGCCACACTGCCCACAAACTCAGTGGGCCACTCAACCACATCCCATAAGGCATAACAACATACCCAACACTCTAGTCATAGGTGACTCTATGGTCAGGCACACTGATGTTCCACTCACCAGGCTAAATAAGGCAAAAGGTACTGTCAGCTGCCAGTTGGGTGCCAGGATCTGCCACATAATGCACGCACTCAGGTCACTCCACAACAAGTACAAATATGACTGCAATTGTCCATGTTGGTGTGAATGATCTGAGATGTACTTCCCTGGACTTCATGAAAAAAGACATGTGGAAGCTTTCCGATCCTGTAGCCCAGGCAGGTATGACCCTAGCCGTGAGTAGCATCCTGACATCACCCAGAATGATACCACAGTACAAGGACAAAATGATTGACTTTGACAATTTGCTAAGCTTCTATTGTCATTCTAAGGGGATCCAGTATCTGTCTGCCTGGGATGACATAATCAAGATGCTTTGCCAGAGATGGCCTGCACCTGTCACCCTTGGGATTCTGGATACTGGCTAAGGATCTTGCCACCCCTATAGTGCCTTTTTTAGGCAAGGTTCAAATAACAAATTCACCACCTTAACAGGTACAAGCAGGCAAAATCTGAGGGTAATGCTACTCAGTGCTAGAAGTCTAAACCTCAAAACGCATTCACTCAAGGCACTCCTTAAAATGGAGAATCTCAACATCTGTGCAGTGACAGTGACCTGGATCAAGGCTCCAGAGAGCACCCTTTCATCACCAGGCTGTAATTCATACCACACCTCTCGGCCACGTAACCTGGACCGAAACACTAATGGTGGAGGCATATCCATATTCATTAAGGATATCCACACCTCCAGGCTAGTTGCTGAGCAAAATGCTTCTGAGAGTATCCAAGAGCAACTAACTCTGGGCAAGACCGCAATCCAAATTGCAAATTGCTACAGATCCCCCACCATGCCCCAGGATTCCCACTTCGCATTTCTTGATACACTGGAAACTATTAGGGTACAACCCAACACCCTAATAATGGGTGATTTCAACTACCCCACCATTAAGTGGGAAAACTACTCATGTACCAACTCTTTTGCTCAATGTTTTCTGGAATTCATAAATTTCAATGCCTTGGATCAACTTATCCACACCCCCACCAGGGGCAGCAATATCCTAGACCTGGTCATTACCAACATGGGCAACTGGTGTTCCATGCCAGAGGTCAATTCCTCATTGGTCAGATCGGACCACAAGCTAATCACCCTAGATATCCACATCCCACCCCCACCCCTTATTAGGGAAACCACCGTACAAAAGTTCTCCAAAGCCAACTTCACGCTTCTTAAGACAGAAGTGGCAAACTTCACTACACCCATGTAGATGGACAATAGAGGTATGACTGCTGAATCCTACACAAATGCACTTTATAAGCACTTACACAAGTGCATGGATCATGCTATCCCTAAAAGAACCAAGATGCTATCCTCAAAAAAAAAAGGCAGCTAATCTGGTGGTCCCCTGCCATAAAGAAACTCTACAACAGAAGAAAGAAACTGTTGCAAAAAAGAGTAAAATTCCCTGATTGGAGAAACTCTCTGTCCAGCCTCAGTAAGAAGCTGAGATCTCTCATAAAATCCTCAAAAGCTAGTAACGAAAATAAAATCACCCTTGATTCTAAAGACAACCACAAAGCTTTCTATAGCTATGTCACGAATCTCAATGACAACACTCAGATCTGCTTGAGTTACAACACAATGGCACTAAATATACAGAATCAACTGATATTGCCAACATCCTGACAGATAGGTTCAGTGCTAACTTTACCCCCCTCTCACCCCCTAAAGGGCCCATCTCTATACCAGAAGAATGCAAAGTTCCTATAATCATGGTTGCACAGGCAAAAACCACACTCTCCAAAGCCAAGAACACAGCATCCATGGGACCTGACAACATCCTAGGCTGCATTCTACACGAACTGCAGAATGAACTGGCACCCCAACTAAGCACCATGTTCAATCATAGCCTCACCTCAGGCTTTGTGTTCACTGAATGGCACACAGCAATGGTTATCTCACTTCACAAAGGGGGAGCAACCATGGACCCTGGGAACTACTGCCCCATTAATCTAATGAGCCTGGTCTGCAAGGCCATGGAATGTATCATCATGGATCTTATACACAAAGACATTAATTATCTTCAAACTCTGGACCCCACCCAGTTTGGGTTTGTAAAAGGCAGATCATGTCTCCTAAACCTGATAGACTTCTTTGAAGCAGTCACCAAAGCCGTAGATGAGGGTACGGTGGTTCACACAGCATTTCTAGATCTCACCAAGGCTTTTGACACCATCCTCCCACTCTGGAATTATAGATAAACTCACTAAACTAGGTATAAATCCCTATGTCACAAGATGGGTTGCCAAATGGCTCACTGACAGAACCCACACTGTGAAAGTAGCAGACTCCAAATCTGACTTCAGACCAGTGACAAGTGGAGTACCACAGGGTTCAGTCCTGGATCCTCTCATTTTTGGGATCTACTTTTCTGAAGTACAGGCTAACACAGAAGGTCTTTGGCTAATGAAGTTTGCAGATGACTGCAAACTAGGAGCCATAATCGAAACTCCTAACGATGTGGACATCCTACAAAAGGGCCTCATGGAGACAGATGGCTGGTGTCAAAGCCATGGCCTCAAGCTCAATGCCAAAAAGTGCATTGTCATCCCCTTTAGTAAAAACTTTGTACCCATGAGCTACCACATAGGTGGTAGTCCACTTAACACTGAAAGTGTGATAAGAGACCTTGGGACACAGGTGGACAGTAGACTCTCCTTTGATAATCACATCACCGCAGTAGTCAGGAAATCCCTCTACATGGCACACTTCATCAAAAAAGGTTTCTCATCCAGTTAAAAATAGGTCATTGTTCCCCTCTACTCGTCACTCATTAGACCCATTATAGAGTACAACGCCTCTTTTGGTAGGTGCCTCAAAAGACATCTACAACAACTGGAAAGGCCACAGAAATACCTCACAAGGAGGATTACCAGCTTCAAACAGATGCCCTATGCAGACCGTCTCAAAAAACTCCAGCTTTACTCCATTGCATATCGCCTACTCAAAGGCGATCTCTGCCTAACATACAAAGCTATGTCAAACCCAGAGCTGTTGAACATGCTCCACTTAAAGAAATCCCAATTCCTCCGAGCTACATACCCTAGGGACCTAAACCTTCTCACTACAATAAACAGAATATGCTGGAGGGATAGATTCCTGTCACAGAGACTTTCCATACTCTGGAACAAACTACCTATCTATATCAAACAAAGCTCCTCATTAGCACTCTTCAAGAAAAATCTTAATTGATTGGATGAGAAATAGGAAATTCACCCCGGGGATCACCTGTGTGGCTCTGCTCAACAGGGGCACAGGAAAATAATTTTCTTTGGTGGCAAAAGTCAGTGTACCTTTTTTTGCTAGGCTTATATAGGCCCTAGTGCCAATAACCTAGTACCTACCTGTGAACCTATGAACTTTAGTTGAGCAAAGAGTTTTAAGAGAATTAAAAGGGATGAATGCACTTGAGTTTAGGCCTGTGGATGTAGGAGGAGGCATAGCAGTCATGAACAAAGATTTTTATTATACACAGGTGAGGCAAATGTTAGATAATGATGCTACCTATGTACAGGTTTCTAATAGGACTGTTATAGGGGTGATGGAAAAGATTTGTTTTTAGTGTTTGACCTTCTTATGACTAATATGATTACTGAAGAGCTGTATAAATATTTTAATGTATCACATCTGGTAGTCCTGACTCTGTATGGTTTATCGAAAGTGCATAAGAATATGGATTGCCCACCTATGAGACCAATAGTGTCAGGTAAAGGTTGGGGAACAGAACCCCTTTCAATTTATATAGATAAACTTTACACCCTGTATTAGAGAGTAATAATATTGTATTGAAGGATACAAAAATGTTTCTACATGACTCATATGCCATAGAAAAATAATTATTTATTGATAATTTTTTGTTTCTTTCTTTGGATGTAGAGTTGCTGTTTACTGTTATTCCTAATAAATGGGGAGTAGAATGTATTTCTAGTGACTAAGAATTGCTTAGCTTTTGATAAGATTGATCTAATATGTGTTGTACTAGAAATTGTTTTAGAGAATACTGTTTCTGTATTTAATAATGATCATTTTTTTCCAGAAGATTGGCATAACTATGGGCACAGCTTGTGCTAATAGCTATGCCAATCTGGCATTGCTGCAGTGGGAGGAGATGTATGCTGTGCGTAATAATAAATGTACAGATTACTTACTATGGTACGTGAGATTCTTGGATGACATATTTCTCTTAAGGAGTGGTTCAGAAGAACTTCTGCTGGAATTTATTGAGTATCTTGGTAACACTACGCCCTTCCTTAATTTTACGGTTAAATTCTCTAGGGAGAAGATTGATTTCCTACATGTGACAGTAAAGAAAACAAGAAAGGGTTCTCTGAGAACAAGTTTATATAGGAAGCCAGCTAGGAAGAACTTACTGCTTCATAAAAGTAGTATGCATCCTAGGCATGTGCCTAGGAATGTTTTGGAATGGCAGATTTTTTTGTATTATGAGGTTACATAATGAATAACATTCCTTGATGGAAGCACTTAGTGACCTCAGTAGAGACTTTCTAGACAGAGGTTATTCAAAGAAAGAGATAGATGACTGTATTTCTCTACTTTTAAGAGAGAGATGAAGGGTAGACCTTATTTCTCTGAACGACTAGTGGATGAGGATGCAACACCTGCAATAAGTATTGAAAGGAGTATCAGAGTGCCCATGACTTTTTCTAGTAATATTAATACTTATTGTAAAATTATCAAAATAATTGGAACATTTTGAAAGCCTCTGAAGACATAGGTAGAATTGTTAGTGATACCCCAATGTTTTCTTTTAAAAACAACTTATCCATAAAGAGACAGCTCTGTTATAGGATATGAATGAATAAACCACTTGTTACTTCACAGAGACAAGGAACAAAACCTTGTAGGAACTGCAGTGCTTGCAATTCTATACACATAGGACCATCATTTACACATATGCATAAAGGGATAGTGATGAAACATACTTTTTATGCAGATTGCTCCACAAGAAATGTAGTATATTACAGTTGCTGTATGGAATGTACAGCATTCTATATAGGTAAAATGAATAGGTCCTTAAGGGAGCATATTATGGAACACCTTAGAGGTATTAGGAATAATAAGGAGAATAATGCACTAGCAAGGCATACTAAAGAGTATGACATGCACCCTGTCTTTAGATTCTTAGTATTTGAGATAGTTAAAGAGAGGTCGAGGAAAAGGGATACCAAGAATAGAACAGAATTAGCTGAGCTCAGAGGGATAGTAAATTTTAATGCAGACATGTAACCAGGTATTAATGATGATGTAGATATTAAACTGGTACTTTGCACATGCGCACTCCCCCATTGAGTAAAGTGTTTTTAAAAACATTTTAACCCGTGTGTTTTTCATACTATGTGCATTTATATATTAACATGGTGACTATGTGGAATGTAATTCCTTTTTAGTAGTTTCTGGAGATATGCCTCTTAGCTGACTAATTATTTAATTGCTTAAGATTGGGTATTCTTTTTAAGTGCTTTGATACTATTCTCTTTGTATTTGAGTCTGAAGAAGTGACAGGAAAGTCCTGAAAGCACTTACTCATTTTTGTATTATTAAAGTTGTTTTACAGCAAGCCATGGTTGGTCCTCTTTGGTCTTTGGAAAAAAAAAGATATTCTTGTAATTGGAGATCAAATTATTAGAGGAACTGATATTTATGTTTACAGGGAAAACAATGAACATCAAATAGTGTTATGCTTGCCAGGACCAAAAATAGAGGATGTGAGGCATGCCTTACAATGCACCAATGTAAGGAAGTATGGATTTGTTTTTATTCATATCTGTACAAATGATTACATCTGCAAACACTCTTTGACTGTTAGCAGGGCATTTACAGCCCTCTTAGATACCATAGCTTGTACAGGTGTTAGGATGCATTTTTAACAATTCACATATAAAAAAGAGAGTCATGTCTCCCTGAATTAGAAGATTTTTTGAGTAAATACCTACATGAAAAAAAGTCCTGTTATGAAAAAAATGGAAACATGTAGAGCATCTTTGCTTAATTTTCAGCAAACATGTATTCAGACAGGATGGCTTGCATTTGTTAAGATCCGGAAAAAGAATTTTTGCAGCAGATATTTTGTAATATTTGACAAACACAAGCAAAGATTTTTGCCAGGTCAAAAATGTAACATTTCACAGATAGCAATATTTGATACATCTCTGATGTTTTTTAATGCTAAGAGCATTAATAATAAAGTTGTTTTTTTACTGGAAAATTTACTACATTCCCTTAAGATTGATGTTGTCATTGTTTGTGATGCATGGTAAAAGAAAGATGACTGGGATCCAGTTCTTTTATTGTATAAATGTTTTTACTGTAACAGACATTCTAACAAAAAAAGGTAGAGATGTTATGACAGGGTTTAAAGATATTATGAGACCTGTGATTATTACATGTTCAATGATAACACCAATATCTGTGACAATAAAGGCAACACTGGAACATGTAAGAATTTTTGGCTTGTATAGACCCCCAAAGTCAATTGCTGATAACCTAGATTAATGCATATATTTCTTGCATGAAACACAAGATAGAAGAATAATAGTGGCTGCAGACTTGCATATACCAAAACAGACTTGAATAATATTGATTCAATGACATTAGTAAGGAAGTTATTCAAAACATATGTTCAGGAATAACAATTGCATCAGATTGTAAAAAAAAAAAAAAAAAAAAAAAAAAAACTAATAAAAACTACTGGGGAATGGGACATACTAGACATTGTTTTATGTTCCTAAAGAAATTACTGTTCCTTCATGTCAAATATTACCATTGTAAATGTGCAGTCATCATAGGATTATAAAGGTCAATTTGTTGCTAGATAATTCCGTCAAATTGAAATCTAAACCAATGCACAGAAGGTTAATTACATTATATGAAAGCAAAACAGTCACTAAGTGAAACTGATTGGAGTGATGCGTTCAGTGGAAAAACTGTAGAATAAATGTGAAAAGTTTTGAAAGAGAAACTGAATGCAAAAAATCAAAAAAAAAATGTTTAGCATCACGATCTAGGCATAAAAAGTCATGAGGTTATATTTACATAAAAACAAGATACTTGATTAAGGTGAGAGACAAGAAATGAAAAAGAGGTTGAACTACAATTTTAAAAACTGAAATAGGCAAGCTAGATAAATAAATTAAGCATAGTATGAGACAATATCAAGAAAATGTGAATAAAATTTATATAAAGACATTGAGCATAATAGGAAACCATTTATAGACACATAAGATGTGAAAGGAGTAAATACACAAATGGACAAGCTTTGTGTAGATTCTAAAATGTATTCCCAGATACAACATTTTATAGATTTATTTACAAAATGCTATGCAAAACAGTTTGGCTCCATAAAGGAGGTGATAAGTTGCTGTGGTGGCATACAGAAAATCTCAGATACTGAAATCAAATTAGATTACTTTGAAAAAGAGCAATGGAAATTGGATCCAAACAAAGCACAAGGAGGAGAAGAAATTAGTAATAATGACCTGAGAACACTTCAGCGAGAACTTAGAGTACCAGTATATCTATTATTTACTAGATTGTATAAATATGGGGAGATTCCTCAAGATTGGAGACATGCACTTATTAACCCTGTCTTTAAGGAAAAGTGGAGTAGGACAAACCCAGAGTAATATAGACCCTTAAGTCTACTTTCTCCTTGTAGAAAAATAATGGAGAAGGTAATACTGGATAAGTTATTCTCAGAATTAGAAAGGTTGGGACTTGAAACCATATATCAGCGTGCATATGTTAAAAATATATCTATTACCATCTGTAGCATACTGTTCTATTACAATATAATAACAACAATGAATGAAAATGTATTTTTGTTTTGACATTTATATATCTATTTCACTGCAGCATTTGACAGGGTTATTCAAAAAACATTGATGAATAAGTTAAAACAACTAGGTATCAATGTAATCCTGATAAGATGGATAACTGCATGGCTTGCCAAGACATATGACAATTGGAGTGGTGAAATTCTTGGTTACAGTCAGTGTGTCCCACAAGTCTCTATCCTAGGCCCATAACTGTAGCTTTCAAATTTAACTTTTTCATCTGAGGTGTTCTACAGTCTCTATGCAGATGACTTGAAATCAGGTAAGCTGATTACATGTGTTACAGATAGGGAATGCCTACAGAAGAACTTCACTAAATTCACCACTGGGGCATAGTAGAATAATATGCTGATAAATGCATCAGCAACTAAGCACGTGAGATTTGGGAGGCATAAATTAAAAGGTGAATATTTAATACTGTAGTTTATTTTAAGGACTTAGGTATACGGGTATATGGGTAGATCCAGCTTTGGGTTTTTCTAATCATATCAACCAACTGGTAGTTGATAGTCTAGGAAATCAGAAATGAAGTCATTGTTTGCTATTTACATTAGCCCCAAACTTAAGTATGGAATAATAATATTTAAACCTTATAGGAAAACAACCATGAGTAAACTAAAAGTAGTACAGCAAATATATATACTAAGGGCATCTGTGGAAGGGAACATTTAAGCTATTATGAAATACTAAAATATCTGAACTTGTACAGTGTATCATGTAGATATTTAAAAGGATACCATATTGAGGTATATAAGACATTTAGAGAATACTACCTCTGGTAATGTTTGGGGTTATCAAAAGTAGAAGGGAATCACATGACAACCCATGCAGGAGATTCTGTAGGATTGAGATATATAATGGTTTTCTGGGAGAGCAGCTAATGCATAAAACAGCCTACCAAATTACATTAAAGCAAGCACTAGTTTAAATATTTTTAATAGCAGCCAGGACACTTATTGTTTTGGTATATTGGCAGGCTAGAAGGGCATAAATGTCTATGCTTGAAATATTTGTATGTATTTAAGCTAACATTTTTATGTAAATAAATGTCATATGCATGGAGTTGCATGAAATGAGTAATACAGGTTGGGGTAGGTACCAAGCATACTTTGCATGGCATGCTGTACTAAACACATAGTAATTACTGTGACAATGTGGGTTCTTCCCATCTGTGACAGAGAGACTGGTGCAGTGCATGTGTGGCATGTGCCAATATGGTTAGATGAAGTTTTGTAAATAGTTTTGCAAATAGTTTTGTCATTTGGCTGTCACACTGACTTATACAGATAGATGATTGTGCTGAGGATGTGTCAGTGGTGTCATTATAACTGATTAAATGGTTACGTTTAAACAACTAATTCTATATTTTTCAAATACTGCAACAGATCTTAAAAAAGCTCTGAGAATATTCTCTACCAGAGTCATGTCATCAAATGTGATACCATTCTATAGCAAGCACTGAGGGGGTGGAACTCACAAATCAGCTTGTTTTGCTTTGTTTTATTTGGAACTTGATATAAAAAATATGTCAGTTAGTTGAGTTCAGTTAGATCAGTGTAAGTGGGAATAACATCTCATTGCCTTGTGGAAGTAAGCAACTCAGCATCTAAACTTGCCTTGCTGTATTAATTAAGTTAGCTAGGGAACAGTTCTTCTTTAGACAGTCAGGAATTACAGTGGGATTAGCTAAGAATTGCTTTTCTGCATCTGCTTGAATCTGCCCAACTGTGTTATTTTTATTTTTCCTGTGATGAAACTCTGATGTTTATTGCACTTAAATATGTAATATTCTCATGTTTTCTATTTTATTATTTATTATTAAATATTTTATAGCTTTTATTATGGCTGGTCTTTTAGAGATTACTTTTAACATCTGAGAGTACTTGTGCTTATTCTAGTGACGCCTTAACCACTCCAAAAACCCTTGCTGCTTGGGTTACATTCTGCCATTTATGTTAATATTGATTTTGCTCAGTATAATTAGATACCCTTGTAAGAGCCTGACAGTGACTGGCTGGTGGCAGCATCGTTACCTTATTGTCTGGGCATAAGGGGCAAAGTTAATACATCTGTGCTAGCCTTTCCCAGAAGTGTGAAAATCAAATACATAGGAGTGGGTATGTCAGTCACTTGGAATTGTTCTAGGGAAAATTATGCTTGATCCAGAGAGATGCATTTGAAAATACTGTGTAAATCTATTCCTGTTTTAGTGATGGTCTCTCACCAGTTTTGGTGGTGAGGATTGAGGCTCCTTGATTACTGGCTGAGGTAAAGAGGGCCCATCAGAATTACATGTGATGAGTCATACATTTTCAATAAATATTGTGAAGATTATACATTTAACAGTGATGTAAATTATGTAACCAAGAAAGTAAACAAACAGGAATGAACAAAATCCACAACCAGCAATAAGGTCCAGAAATGAAAAATGCAGGCCAATCCAAGTTTCAGTACTTTAATAAAACAAGCAGAATTGAGCACTTTTGTATAAAAATACTTAATCAGAATCCCTGATACTGCTTAATCCTGTTGTGTTTTATTAAAGTACTGAAACTTCGGTTGGCCTGCATTTTTCATTCTGGACCTTATTGCTAGTTGTGGATTTTAGTGAATTAAATTATCATCACTGTTATGCTTAACATATTTTACACAGATTACAGTTGATTTATGAAGTATTTATGAAGTAATTGTTACATATAGTTGTGTCACAAATGTAACATTGTTAGTAGCCAGTTTTACTTCATGTTCAATTATAATCAGAATTCTGTCTCACTACTTACTCTGCCCCCTCAGTAAAATAGTTGTAACCTGGATTAAAACCGTGCATTATTACAACAATTTATCTAAACTCACTGTACTGATACCTTCAGCCACAGAGAAAGGTAAGCTGCAGCTGCATTTTCTTCCCTCAGTCCTGTCCAGGTTGCTAACAGATGTGCAATGACACCAGTCTCATTTGCACCAATGATGGAAGCCCAAATTAACTTTTTGAGTTGTTGCCTTCTGGTGTGAACTGTTATTGCACACTGCCAAGCAGTGTATAAATGAAGAAGCCAAAAAGTTAAAAACAACTAAAAATCACACAAAGGCAACTAGCTCCCTTTGTTATTCAACATGTGCAGTTGTGATATGATCAGCTGGGATATATACAACTGATTGCACATTGTATGATCATGTACTCTGTGCTGTTCTATGCTATGTTGCACTACTGCTGAGGTAATATCATTGGTAGCCTTACCTATATTATCCCATTACAGAACACTCTTGTTTCCTACATTGCTACTTTACACTGCCCACCATGTATCACTGTGTGCAGCCCTGTTTATTTAAATGCTATTAACACATTTATTCTTAAATGAGAGAATATATTCTGATCAATTACTGTAGTAACTGCTCCAGGAGTCCATGCTGTTGAGTGGTGCTTCCTCATACACTGTCTATGGACTTCATCTGTCATGGTGTGTCATGGTGTCATGGTTGGGTATAGATTTGTTAAGACAGAATGATGGCTATAGAAATGTACACCTATGTTATATCTCACCAGGGCCATGAGTACATACCTGATTGCTGCAATTCATTGATGTCTCATCCTAAAGCCATTGTTTAGAGGGATGTTTGTGTACCATGAATGTGATTTCTGTTCATGCGTCTGCAGATTCTTTCAAAGGGTGTCTGGTGTAATACTCTGCTATGCATTCATATTCTGTTTCATGTCTCCATGTGGTCTAATTTGTCTATCTGTCCCTTTCATTACTGACAAAAAGCTGCCTGACTGGGTTGGCTTCACTATCCATGTCATGGAGGCTCTCTGAAACCCATAATCAGTTTGGTTGTAGTAGCATATCAGGGCAGGTTATATTTTGTTGCAGCTGTTCATCTGATTGCCTGTAAGAGGAACACAACACTTAGAAAAACTTTACTTCATCAAATC
>NC_056729.1:158884197-158891697 GCF_019279795.1 Protopterus annectens | reverse complement strand
TACACACCCCCTGCACTCAGAAAGTGCTGTATGGCACTTTCTAACATGGAAGCGTGTCAGAAGAAGAAGCTGTATAATATTAAAGCCTGGCTCTTATATTATGCAGTAATCCATGTCCATGGACACTGAAATGTAGACCCAAACATTTCAGGGTCTAGGGACACTGAAAAAAAATAAAAATAAAAAAATTCACATAAGCACACAAGCTGCCTGCAACTGAACCATACCCCCCCCCCCCCGAATGTCTGTACCCTTGCCCTACAAGCATGGAAGCAGTAGGGCAAGAGCAAAAGAATGAAATATGAGAAAAAATTGTTTCATAAAAAAAAAGAAAAGAAGATTTAAGTGAAGCGCAGTAGGTTTATGTGCCGCACCACTATGCTTAGCCTGGCTTAAATCCCGAGTGAGAGTCAAGTAGTTGCTTGACTAACAAAATCTCACAGTTGCTGTAGCATAGTGGTAGACTACTGGTTTAGCATGCAGGGTTTGAATCTCTCCTCTACCTATCATTTTAATGTGTGGAAACCCATGTAAATAAATTTTAATGAATGGGAATGATAGATGTCAATCATATGCCTCAAGAATAGTAGTGTAGGGCTGGGAATATGTGAGATATAAATGTAAAAAAATAAATTAATATTTTATTTAAAAAAAAAAGTTTGCAAACCATCTCATAACTGCTAATCTGTCTCATCCACAGAGTGTTCTGCCTAGCAACAAAATAACTGACTCTGACAGGGCCTGAACCCAGAAGCCTTTACACTATTGTCACAAACCCGACCACTAGGCCATCTGGCATTTGCAAACTCAATGGGTCTAGTCACATATATTTTGCAGTATTCTCATTTAACAGTACAGTAACACTCTGGAAAATAGTTATTAGCTTTTTGTATGTACAAATACACACTATATATGCATGGAGATGCACATACTTGGAAAATATATGAATACTAAAAATACGTGTTCACATATGAAAGATATACAGCTGGACATATGAATAATGAAATATGTTGTATAAAAATAAGCAGTTACATAACAACAGATAGACATACAGCAAAATAAAAATAAATACATATACACGTTTAGATAAATTTAAGCGTACAATGAACAAATACATATATATATATATATATATATATATATATATATATATATATATATATATATATATATATATATATGTATGCTCAGAAGATTTAGTGCACTCACACCTCAGACCCACACCTGTAACACTCATACTGCAAACCATCTGGCCAAAGGCTGTCCAAATGGGGGGACAATGGCTGACAACTGGGGAATCAATAGTAATCATAGCATGTAAAAGTCTACGATGTTCTCAGTCTGACAGGGTTGCCTGCAGCATACATGTTCGGAAGGATTACACCACTCACAATAAAAAGTGATGACACCACTTACTGTCAGACACTCTCACAACCCCAGTGTCACTAAGCACAGACAGTCCCCTGGATTCAGTAACGTTTTCGTGCAGGAATAGCTATTCCTGCATGGAAACAACCATGTACGTTCAGCACAGCAGCGAGCCATGCATATGTATGAAGAAGCGCTGCAATGCCCTACTACTTACACAGGTATGTGTACGAGCACAGGGGGGTGTGTCTGAGAGCAAAGCTCTCATAATACACATGCCCCCTGCATGGAAATGTTCATCAATGAAGAGTGTATGTCCGTGGACACTACTGTTAGTGTCCATGGACACAAAAAATGCAAAATGTAAGTAAAGTAAGAGCATAGCACACATTCCCCATACCCAACAGCAATATTTAAAGTCTGTTCTTATTTGTTCCTCCATCATTAACTGCCCACCCAGATTGCGTGCAAGTGTAAGCTAATTTAAAGTCTCTGTCATGTGACAACATACACACAGCCCCCCCCAAAAAAGATAAAGGAGCAGAAATCAATGTCCATACCCCTAGAAAAATAATTAAAACACATATATTTTATCTCCCCTCTGCAATAAAGATTAAAGTGTAACAAAAAAATAAACAAGTCCTTGAACACATAACCCCAAACACCATAGTCAAAGCACTTAACTTCCAAGCCATTTGAAACAGAAAAAAACAAGATGTTTTACCTACCATATCATGCAGTCTTCTCATTTAAATTAATGGAAAAAATACACCATAATCAAAGCACTTAACCACTAAGCCATTTGAGGCGTAGAATAGTATGATGTTTTACCTACCATATCGTGCAGTCTGGTCATTTAAATTAATGGAAAAAAATGTCAATCCCAAGTCTAGGACCCCGTTCACCATAGTCAAAGCACCTAACCACTAAGCCATTTGAGACATAGAATAGCATCCTGTTTTACCTACCATATCATGCAGTCTGGTCATTTAAATTAATGGAAATAAATGTCACTCCCAAGTCAAGTACCTCATACAACATAGTCAAAGCACCTAACCACTAAGCCATTTGAGACATAGAACAGTATGCTGTTTTACCTACCATATCATGCAGTCTGGTCATTTAAATTAATGGGGAAAAAAATGTCAGCCCCAACTCTAGGACCCCATGCACCACAGTCAAAGCACGTAACCACTAAGCCACAGGAGACATTGAATAGCATAATGTTTACCTAACATATCATGCAGTCTGGTTATTTAAATTAATGGAAAAAAATGTCAGTCCCCAGTCTCATACCCAGAAACCCATACACCATAGTCAAAACAGAAAACCCTTAAGCCATTTGAGACACACAACAACATCATGTTTTATCTACCATATCATCCAGTCTGGTTATTTAACATTAATGGAAATAAAATTGTTACTCCCAAGTCTTTAACCCAAGACCCTGTATGCCACAGTCAGAGCCCCATACCAGTACACCATCTGAGCTGCACAAGTCACTGTTGCTCTTCCAAAGTTATCATGCAATGCAGGTATACCACCACCATGTGAAAGCTCTGTAGAATCAATCATGTCTTGCATCATATAGACATATATATATATATGGAAACTTACATACCTAAAATACATATAGACATATACATATATGACTGAAGGCATATATATATATATATATATATATATATATATATATATATATATATATATATATATTTTTTTTTTTTAAAAACATTTATCTTCGTATATATAAATATATATATATATATATATATATATATATATATATATATATATAGCTATATTAAAAAATATATATGTGTACTTACAAAACATGCAGTGCATAACCCAGAAACATAACTATCAACGTCTAACTGAAAGAAACATGTACAAAATGTCTGTACAAAGTGAGAGAAATGGGGCACATATAGGGCCATATGTAGAAAATAGCTTTCAGAACCAAACAGTTGTACAGCAAAAGGGTGCATATCAGCAGAACTGTCTGAAGGATATGTGGCTGGGAAATGACATGCTATGTCATTATTCACTGACATAAATCACGGGATCATCACAGTGATTTAACAGACAAATACAAATAAACTGTGGAACTGAAGCAATGCATGGGCCAGACACCTGGACATGCGGCAAATAGACTGGCAGTGGAGAGGTATGGTCAGAGCCCTTCACTGCAATGAATCTGGAACAAGCCAGACAAAGTGGGTGGACAAAAGCATGACAATACAGAGCTATCCAAATAATGTGAGTAGATAAGTTGAAGAAGTTGTTGTACAAATACTGTAACTGCTAACATATTTTGAACCAAATATCACAAGTCTGGGACCCATGTTCTCTGAATAATGCAGTGACTCCAATCCTCACATATGTTCATAGGATGATACTAAGCTATTGGCTCTAAGGCCTGTACACGCCTAGCCAAAACAATTCCCTGGCTATTTCTTCCCACAGTATTTACTTCCCTGGACCCCTGTCTAACAGGGCAACTGGTGTGATCCCCGGGGTAAATTTCCTATCTCCCATCCAATCATCAAGGTTCCTTTTGAAGAGAGCCAAAGAGGCGCTCTGCTTGACATGTATGGGCAGTCTATTCCAGAGTCTGGGGAGTCTCTGGGTCAGGAACCTATCCCTCCAGCATGTTTTGTTCATTGTGATGACAAGGTTTAGATCCCTGGAGCATGTGTCTCTGAGGGATTGGGATTTCTTTAAGCGTAGCATGTCCAACAGCTCTGGGTTTTACATGGCCTTGTATGTTAAGCAGAGATTGCCTCTGAGTAGACGATATGCCACAGAGGATAGGTGGAGTTTTTTAGACAGTCAGCATAGGGCATCTGCTTTAGGCCTGTGATTCTTTTAGTAAGGTATTTCTGCGGCCTTTTCCAGATGTTGCAGATGCCTGAGAGTTACATACCAAATGGGGTGCTGTATTCTATAATGGGTCTAATGAGGGATGAGTACAGTGAGACAATGACCTCCTTTTTTCTGGATGAAAAGCCCTTAGTGACGAGGTGTGCCACAAAAAAGGATTTCCTGACTGTTGCGGCAATGTGGTTATCGAAGGTGAGACCACTGTCCACCTGTGTCCCTAAGTCTCTTATCACACTTTCAGTGTACAGTGTACTGCCTCCTATGTGGTAATTCATGGGTACTGAGCTTGAGCCCATGGCTCTGACACCAAACATCTGTTTCTGTAAGGCCCTTTTGTAGAATATCCACATCATTTAGGGATTCAATAATGGCTCCCAGTTTGCAGTCATCTGCAAACTTTGTTAGGCAGAGTCCCTTAGTGTTGGCCTGTACTTTAGAGAAGTAGATGCCAAACAAGAGCGGTCCCAGGACTGAACCCTGAGGTTCTCCACTTGTCACTTGTCTGGAGTTGGATTTGGACTCAGCTACTTTTACAGTGTGGGTTCTGTCAGTAAGCCAGTTGGCAATCCATTGAGTAATGTAGGGATTAATGCCCAGCTTAGTAAGTTTATCTATGATTCCAGAGTAGGGGGTGGTGTCAAAGGCCTTGGTGAGGTCCAAATACGCTGTGTGGACAACCTTACCCTTGTCCACGGCTCTGCAGACTGATTCAAAGAAGTCAATCAGGTTCAGGAGACAAGATCGGCCCTTCATGAACCCAAGCTGCATGGGGTCCAGTGTTTGAAGGTTGCCAATGTCTTTGTTTATAATTCCATGAGAATACGTTCCATGGCCTTGCAGATCAGGCTCATCAGACTGATGGGGCGGTAGTTCCTGGGATCCAAGGTGGATCACCCCTTGTGGAGTGGGATAACTTTAGCTGTGCACCACTCAGTGGGCACGAAGCCTGAGATGAGGCTATGATTAAACATGACACTTAGGTGAGGTGCCAGTTCATTTTGTAGCTCATGTAGTACACAGCCTGGAATGTCGTTTGGTCCCAAGGATGCTGTATTATTAGCTTTGGAGAGTGCGATTTTTACCTATGTGGCCATTATTATTGGAATTTGGCAATCGTTTGGTATTGAGATGAGCCTTTTAGGGGATGAGAGGGGGATGAAATTTGCACTGAATCAATCTGCCGGGATATTGGCAATATCCTTGGGATCAGTATATTTAATACCATTCTGTTGTAGCTCAGAGCAGATCTGAACATTGCCATTTAAATTCTTGACATAGCTATAGAATGCCTTGTGGTTGTCTTTGGAATCTTTGGCAATTTTATTTTCTTAACTAGCTTTGGGCGGATTTTATGAGGGATCTCAGCTTCTTACTGAGGCTTGTAAGGGAGTTTTTTGCATCCTGGGATTTTCTTCTTTTCTGCAACAGTTTCTTCCTTTTGTTGTAAAGCTTGTTTATGGCAGGGGGACCACCAAATTGGCTTTCTTTTTTTGGAGGAGAGTGTCTTGGTTATATTGGGGATGGCATGAGTCATGCACGAGTGGATGTGCTCGTACAGTGCCTTAGTGTAGGATTCAGCAGTCAGACTTTCAGTTCCTGTCTGCATGGGTGTCATGAAGTTTGTCACTTCTGACCTGAGTAGCATGAAGTTGGCTTTGGAGAAGTTTTTTACAGAGGTTTCCTTACTGGGGTTTGGGGGTGGGATGTGGATGTCAAGGGTGATTATCTTATGGTCAGACCTGACCAACGAGGGGGTACCATAGGTATGGAGCATCGATTTCCCATGTTGGTAATGACCAGGTCTAGGATATTGGATCCCCTGGTGGGACTAAGGATTAGTTGATCCAGGGTGTTGGAATTTATGAATTCCAAGAACCGTTGGGCAAAGGTGTTGGTACATGAGTAGTTTTCCCAGTTAATGGCAGGGTAGTTGAAACTGGTTTACTATCAATTTGTCAATTGCAACTTGTGCAATTAACAAAAATGTCGAGAGAGCCGTATGTCGACTCAAAATATCGACACAAGAAATGTTGGAACTTACATCAGCAAATGCAATACAGCATTTGCTGTTGTGAACTCTGACATTCCAAGTTAGACTGCACTATAGTGGGGATCGGGAAATGTACCCTTACCCTCACTGTAGTGCGATCTCGGAGTTTGCATATATATAAGTAGGGGGTATGGGGGATGCAGGGAGGCTTTCCCCCCTGCAAACATGTAATGTAGTGTGGCAACTTTGACAGGCAGACAGTCTGGGAGTCCGCTTCTTGTTCAAAAATGTCAATATCGACATTTTTGGATAGCTGGTTCGACATTTACGTTAGTTGATATTGTGCAAACCGACATTTTGGTTCGACAACATGACTATTCAACTGTGTTACAGTAGTCAAATTGATAGTAAACCATTGAAATCACCCAGTATTAGGGTGTTTGGTTCTATCTTAATATTTTCCAGTATGTTTAGAAAGGTGTAGTGAGAATCTTGGGGGCATGGTGGTGGATCTGTAGCAAGCTACAATTTGGATTGCAATTTTACTTAGTGTTAGTTGCACCTGGAGAATTTCAAATGCATTGTGTTGGGCAACTAATCTGGTGTTGTGAATATCCTTGGTGAATATGGACACTCCTCCACCTTTAGTGTTTCAGTCCTTGTTTGGTGGCCGAAAAGTGAGGTAAGAGTTGTAGCCTGGTATTGCAGGGGTGCTCTCTGGATCCTTGAACCAGGTCTCAGTTACTGCACAGATATCGATGTTCTCCATTTTTAGGAGTGCCTCAAGGGAGAGTGCATTTTGAGGTTTAGACTTCTAGCATTGAGTAGCAGTACCTTCTGATTTTGCATGCTTGTACCTGTTATGGTGGTGGTTGTGTCCTTTGAACTTTGCCTATAAAAGGCATTATAGGGGTGCCAAGAGCCTTAGTCAGTAACCTGAATCCCAGGGGAGACAAGTGCAAACCATCTCTGGCAAAGCATTGTAGTCTGTCAAGCATGTCGTCCCAGGCAGACAGATACTGGATCCCCTTTGAATGACACCAGAAGCTTAGCCAATTGTTGAAGTCAATCATTTTGTCCTTATACTGTGGTATCATTCTGGGCAAAGGCAGGATGCTACTCAGGGCTAGGGTCATACCTGCCTGGGTCACATGATCCAAGAGCTCTTACATGTCTCTTTTCATGTAGTCCAGGGAGGTACATCTCAATTTATTCACTCAAACATGGACAATGACAGAGTCATATTTGTACTTGTTGTG